>NW_015388679.1:272014-373494 GCF_001527695.2 Protobothrops mucrosquamatus | reverse complement strand
CCCCCCCCAGGCCCCCATGTAAAATGAGTCAGTAATAGTCAATGAGAACTAGGGGGAAAAAAAGATTTTGAAATGCAGAGATCCCTTTTTCATGCAGATGTTTTCTCGCCTAGAAAGAAATGTGCTTTGTGTACATTAATTGTGTTTTTACTACAATGAAAGGCAACTTTTGCTCTGGATAAGCCTTCAAAACCCTACAAGTTACTGCGAAGAAATAATTTTCCTTCTCTTAAACCGATATTGCCACCATCCTATTTGGAGCTTCCAGGTTGAGGACTTTTTTTTTTGAAAAAAGCTTCTGAAGTACTACTCAGGATTCTCATATTTGACTCACGTTCTCAGGAGCTGCAACTTGACGTAGATCAGGGGTCTTCAAACTTGGGCCCTTTTATGACTTGTGGACTTCAACTCCCAGGATTCCTCAGCCAGGCACTCCTGCTTGAGCAGGGGGCTGGACTAGAAGACCTCCAGGGTCCCTTCCAGCTCTGTTCTATTCTAGGTTCCAGTCCCCACTGTTTTCGTAGGTCTAGGACTGCCTATAAAAGTTGGAAAGCCTTTCTAACTGGAAGATCCGTCCCACAAGAGAAGCAGTTTGGCCAAGATCTGGTGGACTTTCCTTGGCTGGGTGAGACGAAGCAAAAATAAGACACAGCAAGATGTTTTGAACCCGGAGCGACCCAAATCCATGGACGTGCAAACAGCTGTTCCTAGTGTGAAAGCAGCTGTTTTAAGCATTTGCCCCCAAGGTTCAAAACAGCCTGTCCAATACTCAAAATTAGCTGTATGTGAAACAGGACATCTTGCCCTCTTAACAAATTATTTCAAAACCGAATGTTTGAATTTCAACCTTGGAAAAACAAAAGCCATCCCTAAATCACACTGCCCCAAAGAAGAGGGGGTCAAGCTATTCTCCAAAGCCCCTGAAGGCAGGACAAGAAGCGACAGATGGAAACTCATCAAGGAGAGAAGCAACCTGGAACTAAGGAGAAACTTCCTGACAGTTAGAACAATTAACCAGTGGAACCACCTGCCTCCAGAAGTTGTGAATGCTCCAACACTGGAAGTTTTTAAGAAGAGACTGGACAGCCATTTATCTGAAATGGTATAGGGTTTCCTGCCTGAGCAGGGGGTTGGACTAGATGACCTCCAAGGTCCCTTCCAACTTTATCACTATTATTATTATTATTTGTATCACAGTGATACATTTATAGGAAGAAGCTAATCTTAACTTTCATTTCATAACAATGCAGAAACAGCTGTTAACTAAGGATAGGAAACGGACTGCCAAAAATAAATAATTTGTAAACCAACGTAACAATGATAAACAATGGTGTTGTTTAATACCGGAATACTTTCTTGATAGACTATTACCGTCCATAGTGTAGTCACCACCTTTTCTGAAAAGCCTCTTATGTTAAAATAATCAGGGGGGGGTCTCTTGAGGTACAGTGGACTGACACTCAAAAGAAATTGGGTTGATTGTAGCAGTGACCTGCATTATGCCTCTCGAAACATTAATATTTTCGGTATGATAAAAAGTAGCAGAGTAACACAATCATGTTTTTTTTCCAGTATGGAATTAACTGCTAAAATAATGAAGTGGTCATCTTCTACGCTCCACAGATAAGCAAACATTTCTTCAGCATGTTATATGTCAAAGTCACTTGGGTGCCCCTCTACATCTAATATAATCAATGAATTAATTGTTCGACAAAACAGCCATTATTTTACATCAGAAATCCCACCGATAAGGTTAAAGTCATCAATCCTGAGATGCCAATATCTAACAATCAATATATTGTCCTCCTGGGGTCGAAATTTCACCAATGATGTCGATCTGGAATTGCTACTTAGTGTATTTGTGGCGGGGACGAATAGTACCCCCCCACACACACACACACAAAGTTGTGTTGGGAGGAACCTAACAGGAATTCACCTCTCTTTATGGATGGAAAGATTTTGCAGGCCACAGCGTGCTTGTGACAGCTTTTACTTGTCATTCAAGCTTCTGGCTCTGTTGAAACTAACAGAGATAATAAATCTGCATGTGCAAAACTCTTCCCAGTGCATATGTTTTTGGTGCATGCGTGGATATCTCTATATATGACACATTAGAGCGGTATTCTGCCCCATCTCCCTTACAAGGTGACTTTTAGTGACCGATCCCAACAATTCAAGTGATGCAATCACCCAGACGTGTGTCAAATCCACACTGGTTCATTCACAGGAAGTTAAGTTGTTAGGAAGTTATACCATCTTTCTCGTGGTCACAGGACCCTCGGATAACAAACATTAGAAAGACAGGAGAAAAAGCTTGTTACCTACATTTCTGTAATGGTTTCTGGAAGGTTGGTGGGGATTTCAGCCAGGCCTTTTCCTCGGCAATCCACAATGTTGTTACTACAGGTACAGGCAGCGGGGCAGTGCAACACACTACAGGAGGGAGCCATAAAAGACTGGTGACCTGAAAACAGCAACAAACAGCCACTTCTAGAGCTGCAAGGTGGCTATTCAAGAAAAGTGCAACTAATCCCTCGCAGGACCGTTCTTAAGCCTCCCCAATCTTCTTAACGTAAAATGCCCACAAGAACTCAGGTGAGCTACTTCCACCTAGTAGCTGAGTTAAAACCAAACTCAAGGATACTCAGGTTTCAAACGATGTCCACCGACGCCTTGAGTAAATATATTATTTACAGGCGATTCTGTTTTAATTTTGAATGGTTAGAAAAGCCAATCGCATTTTTCAACAAGCGCTGTGCATTCTCTCGCGCTAACCGTTCAGCAAAACGCCAGAAAGTTCAGAATAACAGCATCCCATCCACAAGGAAGAAGCAAGTACTTGCATGCTATAAGGAAGGTGTGTTTTATTACCTAACCATTATTGTAACAAGTTTGGTCTGGGAGTGGGTCAAGACATCTGGAAGGAATCCAGATGTTTGGGAAAGACCTGCAAGCTCGCACTCTTTCCTTTTTCATGCGTTTGGACATTATCTGCTGAGCATGCCCAACAAAAACATTTGGGGTGGAATAAAAGAGAACGGTCCATGTTACGGTTTTATACACAGGCTCTGGGCAACTGGGATGCATTAAGAGCTACTGACAATTAACTGATGATACAATTGATTTTTTTTAATGATTTAAAGTGAACTTGCCTTCTTCCTCATCTTGGAGGTTAGGAACAGAGAAAAGGAGACAAACGTTAGCAATATATCACTTGTCATTTAATTATTCTTTCATGACAAGCAAACAAAAAAAAAACCAACCCCACAGATGGTAAAATGTGTAACGTATCTGCTTGTTTATTCAGACTTTGTATTTATTTCTTGTGCAAAAGTAAGTTATTAATTTTGGATGGGGACGTGGAGCTCAGCAGAGCCAGAATTTCGCCTCTTGCTGATCTGTCACCAGGAAAAAGCAAGAGTTTGTGGCAATGAAATATGGCAGCATCTCTCCTTCTAGCCTAAGGTATTGTAGACCTAGGAGCAGAGGCAACTTCCATCAGGCAGAAAAGGATTAATCTAAGAACTAAGAAGCATAAATGCAGTCCAGAATATGGGCTCTTTTCTCCAACTTTTGCAGCTGACTGCATTTCTACAAAAGCAAAAAGAGGGTGAAATTAAGACTCTTGATTGCTTAAGTCCATCTTCTAAGTCAGCTTTCTGAAGTGAAGTGGCTTCATTGAACCACTCAGAATCCTGGGAAAGTGGATTCTTGCTGGACCTCCATGGACTATCCGTGAAACTAAGACTGCAAATGCTGCTTTTTCCATCTCGTCCGGCATCGATCAAAAGGATGGTGGAAACACACACGGTTGATCTTACCGCTGCAGATGAATTCTCGTTTCTGCACCTCAGCTATGTTATGTCCTCGCAAGTGTAACGGGGCCGTACACTGAGTGTAAAGGCCAACTCGGGGTCGTTGACGTAGCCAGTCAGATAGCCAAGCCAAGTGGCAATCACACTGCAGGCTGTTTGAGTGAAGGCGGCTGCAAAAAAAAAGGAACAACCCACACATTCCCAAAAGTCAGCGCGTGAGATGGGAAAAGTGAACAAAAGAGGACAGGTCCTAAACAGAATGCTTTTATTTTATGCCTGCCATGCCAAACTCAAATTGGAGGCTAAAATATGACACCTGTCCTGCCCTCCTCGTTTGGGAAGCATTGTTTCATTCCTGCTGTCAGCCCAAAAGGAATTGATTATTTCAAAGGTTGTTGTCTAATATTAAATCCAGGCTTCTGGAGCATCAACCTTGCTACTGCATTAAATTAACACTGATTAGAATTTATTCAAATATATTTAGGCGTATTTCACCTGCGGATCTCAGCTGGAGGAGTGGAGGGCAAATGCCGATGAGATTCAATTAAAACACTGTTGACATTGTATTTTTTTTATATTAGGAAGAATCTGGGAAAAGTATTTTAATTTAACTAAGCACTGAGGCTTAATTTTTTTAAAATAAATAAATAAATAAATAAACGTTCAAACAGTTCTCATTTATCATACCTGACAGCCAGTCAGAGATGGAGTTGTGAAATTAAATGAAACATGACTTATTTAATTCCACAGGATACCACTAATTCTATCAAATATATTTGTACTGCTTTAAATATCAATCTATCCTAGATTCTTCCTGATATTATCCTGATTATTATTATATTCAGTTACAAAAAAAACCTAATCAAAGAAATGATTTTTTTTTATTGGTTTGAATGTCATGCTAACTCTGAACATACAAGAGTGAGATTTTCCATTTAATAAAACATTATTTCCCTTCAGAGTTCCTAAAATTATACGTTTTTCTTGAAGGGGGCTCATCTTAAATTCCCTCCCCAATGGGAGTAGATTTAGAATGTCCCAAAACTTAAAGCTGGTCCTTCTAGAAAGAAAAATGGACTTCTTCAGACTTTGACACCTTTCTAGTAGGAAAAATTGTAATTACTTACAAGGTTCGCAATTTGGGCATATGGTTGAAACTGGCCACCGAGAGTCGTGTGATGTTGTTATTGTTGAGAGTGCTGCAAAATATCAACAATGGGTGTTTGTTTGTTTATTTAGGTACAAAGGTCTCCAGTTACTCTTATATCTATGGACAATATTACGCTCCATCACTAAGAAAGAAAGAAAATAATGAACAAAAGCAGAATACTGTGGCCAGAGCACCAAAAGGCAAGACAAGAAAAAACGGGTGGAAACTCAATCAAGGAGAGAAGCAACCTAGAACTACGGAGGGATTTCCTGACAGGGAGGACAATTGACCAGTGGAAGGACTTGGAAGAAGAAACTGAACTGCCATTTGTCTGGAATGGTATAGGGCAGGGGTCGGCAACCTTGGCTCTTTTATGACTTGTGGACTTCAACTCCCAGAATTCCTGAGCCAGCATGGCTCAGCTTGGAAACCTCTCCCTTTCCCCTCAGCATGGCTGGCTCAGGAATCCTGGGAGTTGAAGTCCACCAGTCATAAAAGAGCCAAGGTGGCCTACCCCTGGTCTAGGGTCTCTTGCTTGAGCAGGGGGCTGGACTAGAAGACCTCAAAGGTCCCTTCCAACTCTGTTAGTCTGTATTCTAAGATGCTAAAGAGATCAACAAAGAGATGTAAGAATACCCAGTTATGTTAAAAATCTAAATCAGGGTAGAGGAGTGATTCTGATTGTGAATTACTGGTCCATTGTTGATCAATACACAAGCTAAGTTAAGCATAAAAAGAATGACTTTTTATAACTTACTTACGAAGTATGTTACTTGTAAATATTAATCATCACTGTTAACAGTTTTCCTGATACAGCTTAGAAGTTCCTCATAGTAAAACCGTCCACATTTAGGTCACTTTTGTAGAAACAGTCACAAATTATGAGACTTGTGTTCATAACTGGAAACATTTCTTGAGCTTTTTTTTTTTAAGGCACACCCAACTGAGAACGAGGCAGAAGAGCCATATTACAAATGCAATAACCTTTGCAAAGAACAAGTCTTCATTTCTCATTGCCAAATATTAATTACTTTTGCAAGGGTGCTTTTTGACGAGGCCACTGGACTTTCTTCTTTTTCTTTGAAGAAGTTTCGCTTCTCATCCCAGAAGCTTCTTCAGCTCTGAAGCGATGAGAACTGAAGAAGATTCTTGGATGAGAAGCGAAACGTCTTCAAAGAAAAACAAGGAAGTCCAGTTGCCTCTTGAAAAAGCACCTTTGGGGCAACCAGGACCTTGAGGACTGGGAACTTCCATAGTCTTTCATGTTGTCTTTTTCATTATAAGAATCAAACATCACATCTCAAAAATGCAACGGTGCTGTGATTTTGAGAGACAGGTAGAGGAACAATGGTGTGGAACAAGGTGGAAAATTCTTATGGAATTTTTTCATAAGAAAAAAAAATGAAGAATTATTGGGGAATGTATTCCAAATGAAAGCTCAAAGGACCAAATTTGTCCCATAAAAGAAAATTTTACGTTGTTTCAGTTCTTCCAAAGACTTACACCGAATACAGGATAACAAGAGTCGGAAGGGATCTTGGAGGTCATCTAGTACTTTAATAATATAAACTCTCTAAATAATAAAATGTGTCTTTTCAAAACATATACACCGGTATATAATTATTTGGTTTATTCTATCTTGGGCTGCTTGCATTGTACAATCCAAATGGAAAGAAAATTTAGGAACAACCTAAATGGCACCAGTGATTCATTAACCTTACTAAAATTAATGGCAAGTACAGATGATGGCTCCCGTTATTAATCTGGATTGAGAATGGCAACAGCTGTATGGGACGTTCAGAATTAAAACTTTTCACCGCCAAAACTATTTTGTATTATCCAATGGATAATGTTCAACTCCAGTCCCAGTTCCTCCCAATCCTTTCTGTTTATTCCCTATTACTAAGTTCAGAAGGAGAGCTGGGGTGGGGAAGAGAAAAACCCAAATTCACCAATTGTAAAAAAATAAATAAAAAAATAACAATTGTGCTTCAATATTTTCCATACATTCTGTATTCTTTCCAAACACATTCCAAATCTTCTGCGCTTTTTTTTTCAGCACAAAAAAAAGGCCAAAAGTTTTGTTTTTTTTCCCCAAAAGGCAACTGGACTGTCTTTGTTTTTCCTTGAAGGCGTTTCGCTTCCCATCCAAGAAGCTTCTTCACTTCTGACTGGACATTCTTTGTTTTTCCTTGAAGACGTTTTGATTTCTCATCCAAGAAGCTTCCTCAGTTCTTGGATGAGAAGCGAAATATCTTCAAGGAAAAACAAAGACGGTCCAGTTGCCTTTTGAAAAAGCATTTTTGGGACAACCATGATCTGGGAGACGGAGAATCTCCACAGACATATTAGCAGCCAGAAATTAAAATCAAGAAGTTATTATTAGTTTTAAAGAGCAGTCGCACAGGGAAGTGTTTTGAATTATCGGAGTGTTTTTGAATATCTCCATCTGGGCGTTTCTTAAGCGATCCCACAATAATGACTAACTTTAAGTGATTAGCAGAACTGAGAATTAATCCCTAAAAAAAAGTTTTGTAAAACAGCAAAAATGAAAAGAAAGGAATTCACACAACTCCTCCACTGTTTTATCTCTTGCTTTGTAGAAAACAACAATCACCAGTCAATTGCTGCAACTATGTGCAGATTTTGTATTCTTTGTTCTTATCTAATAAACAGGAATAGTTTAATCAAAAGGAAATAAGTAGTTAAGGCAGGGTACAACCAGAATTAAAAATCTTTACCATCTTCTAACTACTGTGGCCTTATAGACGCTACGCAATTTTCACTGAATCAGATTTTCAACGGGACAATTTATTTTCACGGATGGATCAGAATTTCATCTATACAATGGAAAAGTATAGAAAAGATTTGAATCTACAGAACCTTCAAAGTGCATACATTGAAAAATCCAACTTTAAAAGTGAATAAATAGAAGGATATCTGTGTAAAAAAACAAAAACAAGAAATTAAGAAAAAAAATTAAAGTGTCAAGCAGCCGTGGTTCTGTTTTAATTTTTTAATTTTTCACAGGAAGTGTTCATTTACACTGTCAAACTAGATTATGTGGGTGATCTTCATCTGACTTCTGGTGCTTTTTATATTTTATTTTTTTAAATTTTTTTTTTTTTTTAAAAAGTCCATTTTGAAATGAAATCATGAAAGATGAAATAAGATAAAAACATCTCACCTATAAAACAGCTTAAGAAAAATCTAACTAGTTTTTAAGACTCTTTTTTTTAAAAAAGAGCCTGTCTTAGGCTGATAGGGATGACATGGTCCTGAGGAGAAATTTCATATTTAACAAGTGCTAGATATGCTCTATTTTCCTGATCCAAAGAGCATGCAATTCAGACTGGTTGGTATTCTTCCATGACAACATGCAAATTATTTCACTTTGATAAAAATTAATGGGCAATTATCATTCATCATCAACAGTTGGAAAGAGGTTTGGGGGGATGAAAAGGTTGGTTCGTTCACTGCAGAAAAAGGCTCCACCATACTGGTTGGGGTTTCCCAAAAGTACTTTCAGAGCGCTGGTGCGTTCTGCATAGTATCTGATGAGAAAGTCCTATGGACTTCTGTTAAGCTGTTCCACAACTAGCAGCTTGCACACTGTGGCTCAAGATCCTTCACCCAGGAATAAATACCCATCCTTCACAGGGGGAAACCACATCCATGCACATCCATGCTAATATCCTGCTGGGGTGTGAAGCTGCTTAAGTACATTTGAGGCTTCACTTTGCTCAGGACAAAACAATTACACGGGAAAAGAACAGGAGGGTGTTAGATCTGAACCACGGAGAACACAATGACTGAAAAATAAACCGAAATATCAAACCCTTAAATCTGCTTTTCAAAGGAGATTTTGGAAAGGTTGACGGGGTCGGGGGCTGAAGGACCACCTTCCCCCTCCCCCAGACATTTCAAACTGTTCTTTTGTGGCATCCCTTTGCTTTTAAGCATTTTGACACAACTCCACAACTCCAGCTACCAGCTATTCAACTTTCCCGTTTGAGAAAAGGAGAGAGGAGGCTATACTCACAGGACTTCCAGATCCCGCAGGGCTCTGAATGCTCCATCTTCGATGCAGCTGATCTGGTTGAAATCCAGTTGCCTATTTAAGAAAGTGGGAGAGGACAGGTGAAGCAAGTCCGGAGGCTGGACACCGAGTAGATTAAAACAAAAAAAAAAAGGCTTCCTGAGAGACGAGGCTCGGGAGATGGGCCTTGCGCTCCGGATTGGATGCGATCACAAAAATCCCTTTTCCTTTTGCACGCCGTGTGCAAAAAACGCCAGAGCCCTGGGAAAGCTCCAGTAAATAATAACTGCACCTTATATTAAATGCCAAAGGAATGCAATTTCATTACATCAAGAAAAGCTATCCATTAAAAGCTCTCAGCGTCATCTTGCTGAAACAATTTCATTAAGGTAAAGGGCTGTAAATCACTTAATGTCGTGCATCCCCTCAGTGACCTAACAGAATCCATTTATCAGAGAAGCACACAGCTGCATGTTAATTTCGCTGGCAGGAGCAGGAAAGACCCCCCAACCCACACACACACCCTTAGGCAGCCTCCTTCCAAGATCCTTGGGAGCCCCACACTGCCCGGATTGTCTTCCGAATTCTCCCGTGAATTAAAAATCTGTGCCTGTTGCAGTTCGTGAAAATAAAGCCCAGCCTAGGAACGACGCTGGCGTTTCTCTTGCCTCGATGCAGATCAAGGGAGGCTGGGATGATAGACCTAATCAGGGTGGAGTCCAGGCATTTATTAAATTAAAACGTTACGGTAAAAATCTCTCCCAATCAGCTTTTGCAAACTGTTACATTTTCTACTTCAAAACACTGGCATATGGCAAAACAGACAAACCTCTCTATTATTTCTAAGTAAGCAATAAATAAGACTACGGTCCTTGACATAGGACCACAACTGAGCCCAAAATTTATGTTGCTAAGCGAGACATTTGTTAAGTGAGCTTTGCCCCCATTTTACGACCTTTGCCACAGTTGTTAAGTGAATCGCTTCAGTTGTTAAGCTAGCAACCCGGTTGTTAAGTGATTCTGGTTTCCCCTTATTAGTAACATGGTTGTGAAGAGAATCTGCTTGACCTTGCTTGTCAAAAGGTCGCAAAAGGGATCACATGACCCCGGGACGCTGCAACCGTCGTAAGTACATGCCAGTTTCCAAGCGTCTGAATGTTGATCACATGACCCAGGGGATGCTGCAATGGTGCTAAGTTTGAAAAACGGTCATACATCACTTTTTTTTCCAGTGCCGTTGTAACTTTGAATGGCCACTAAACACACTGCTGTAAGTCGAGGATTGCCTGTAACATCCCAAATTTGGATTAATAGATTTATCTATATATATATATCTGTGTTTATGCGTGCCTATGGGTGTATTTGTTACCTCGATCCACACTGTTATTTTCTTCTAAGGAAGATGAGTATAAAGACATAGGCATCTAAACTTGATTCTGGTTCTCTTATACCACGCTAGAAAACCAGAATATATACAGTATATTTATTTAAATGAAAACTCTGCCAAAAATTGATATAAAGCTTGATCTCTAAGTGTATTTTGACAAGAGCTGGAGAGATGAATCCTCTGCATTTGTATCATTGCTAAGTAGGGATGCCTTCAATGTATACTTTCAGCTGATTTAATAGTTTGGACCTACGAAGGTGTCAAGCAGCCTGCTTTAATTTCCAATGTGTTTAACTCCAAACCCAAATGCACTTGGTTACACCTTGTTCACTAACAACGTGAGGAGAGGACTGGGCCACTGTCACACTAATGCAGGGGTACCTTGGCTCTTTTATGACTCGTGGACTTCAACTCCCAGAATTCCTGAGCCAGCCAATATATATATATTCAACTCCTCTTGGGAATCCTGGAAGAAATCTGTGTAGCTTTCTTTGCAGGGATATGCAAATGGTTTCTCCCTCTGTGTATTTTTCCATCTTCCTGTCTACTTACAAAAATGCCATATCTTGGAAGTAATCTTTGTAAATACTAACCAACATGACCCAACATGACTCATGATAAAATGCTGCTGGGACGCCATCAAACTATACCTCAACTAATATTTTTTTTAAAAAATGTGCACGTTCCTGCAAATACGTTTGTGGTTGCTTTCGTTCCTGCAGCAACATAAAATGCAGTATACGTTCCTAATAGCCAACACAGAGTTTTATATTATACACTGTGAATCCTAATCTTAGATCTGAGTGTGGAAGAAGAATTTCAGAGTAGCCAAAATATTCTCGGTAGTGTAGAATTGACCCTATTTATTGACACACAACTCACAAGTTCCTGTCAAGGTAAAAGACCACGTTTCCATATGTAACCAAATGTATTTGGATACATAAAATCCATACAGGTATATAGAAGAGCAGGGATAGAAAAGGACTGGAGGATAAAACATATGAGGAACGGCTGCTGGAATTGGGTATGTCTACTTTAATGAAGAGAAGGATGATGGGGGACAGGATAGCAGTGTTCCAATCTCTCAGGGGCTGCCCCAAAGAAGAGGGAGTCAAGCTATTCTCCAAAGCACCTGAGGGCAGGACAAGAAGCAACGGGTGGAAACTCATCAAGGAGAGAAGCAACCTAGAACTAAAGAGAAACTTCCTGACAGTGAGAACAATTAACCAGTGGAACAACCTGCCTCCAGAAGCGGTGAATGCTCCAACACTGGAAGTTTTTAAGAAGAGACTGGACAGCCATTTGTCCAAAATGGTGTAGGGTTTCCTGCCTGAGCAGGGGGTTGGACTAGATGACCTCCAAGGTCCCTTCCAAATTTTTATTATTATTATTATTATTATTATTATTATTATTATTATTATTATTATTATTATTATTATTATTATTATTATTATTATTATTATTATTATTATATTTGCAGCCAACATTCCAGAAGAGAGGCTTAAGATACAGCAGGATCTTGACAGACTTGAATATTGGGCACTATCTAACAAAATGAAATTCAATGGTGAGAAAATTAAAGTTTTACATTTAGGCAAGAAAAACCAAATGCACAGGTATACCGTATAGGCAGTCCCTGGCTCAATAGCAGTAACTGTGAGAGGGATCTTGGGTCCTAGTCAGCCATCACTTAAATAGGAGCCAGCCATGTGCAGCAGCTGCCAAAAAAAGCCAACACAATCCTAAGATGCATTAAGAGAGGGATAGAATCAAGATCACATGAAGTGTTATAGTACCGCTTAAGGCCACACTTGGAATACTGCATCCAGTTTTGGTCTCTACAGTAAAAAGAGATTTTGAGAGTCTAGAAAGTGTGGAGAGAAGAGCAACAATGATGATTAGAGGACTGGAAGATAAAACATACGATTGTTGGAATTGGGAATGTGTAGTTTAATGAAGAGAAGGACGAGGGTGGACATGATAGCAGTCTTCCAGTATCTCAGGGGCTGCCCCAAAGAAGAGGGAGTCAACGGATGGAAGCTTATCCAGGAGAGAAGCAACTTAGAACTAAATGAACTGTTGTAAATCGAGAACTACCTACACAAAGAATAGAATAGAGCTGGAAGGGACCTTGGAGATCTTCTAGTCCAGCCCCCGCTCAAGCAGGAGAACCTATACCATCTCAGACAAGTGACTGTCCAGTCTCTGCTTAAAAACCTCCAGGGATGGAGCAATTCTTCACCACTTCTAATTGTGGAAAAGAAGTTATATTCAAATTATATAGTTTTTTCCCCCCTTACATTGTTCCTGTAACAAAATACTTATATAAGAAAAAAAAACCTATAATTTTCCAGGCATTGAAGTTAATCCTTTTAGTGCAATATTTGTGATGCAGTTCATTTAAATACACACACATATTCCCAAGAGCTTGCCATTTTCAATAATTAAGGACATTTAACAATTAAGTTAATTGGCTTTTTATTTTGAAAGGCCAAAATAATATAACCGGTCTAGTTCTTTAACCTCTGGAGCCATTTATCAAAGCCATTAAATTAGAATGATGGCAGGGAATGTTATCACTTGACACAACACAAAAGAAAAATTGTCCCCAGACAAATTGATAAAATCTTTTAATGCTGTCAAATTTGCCTAATGCAGTCTTCAGGTTCATCTGTAAAAGGGTGAGAAGTATGTTGGCTCAATTTCTTATTATCCTGAGCTATCAATATATAAATCAGCCCTGACACAAATCCTCCTAAATCATCTGTATTATACACAAAGGGAAAGGATTTAACAGCATAGAGTGCACTCAAGCTAATCTTGTCCTAAAAGAATTGAAAGGCAGAATTTTTTTCCCCCCAAATTGGCAAAAATTCAGGTGCATTAGGGGGAAAAAAGGGGGGGGAGGAATATTTCAAATGCCACTGTGGCAGAGTTGGAAAATGAGTTTCAAACTTCCTATTTCCTTGCACAAAGTTATTTTTCTCTTCTCTTGAGATCAAGCCCTGGAATAAAATCCATTTTTTTGGCAACAAGACACTGGTTCAAATGTATTGTTTCCTCTTTGTTTTGCATTACTTGAGGGGCACGGAATAATGGCAAAAGATGGTGAAAAAGAGATTGAAAATATGTAAGTTAAATCCAGCCAGATCTATCCAAATTTACAAAACAAAACAATTATTTTTGCTTGACTTTTAAGAATCAAATTGTTTCCCTCTGACTTTTAGGAAAAGGGATGCTTCTTTTGGAATATTCTATGTATCATGTCCTTTTTTAAAATCATCTGAACGACAAAAATATTTCTTAATTTAAAAAGAAAATGCTAATAGTGAAATGGCTGTTCGGTTTTTTTGCTGGGGATGTGGACATAAAACTGTCATTTCAGCCTTTCAAAACCTAGAGAGAAGTTGGATTCTTATAGGCTCCTTCCAGATTGAAGAAGGCAGCCAGTTCCATCATCCCTGAATGGAAAGAAGATGGAGAAACGTGGATTTCAATAAAAAAAAGCCCCTGGACGGGGAGGCAGCGAGACTCCGGAAGAAAATAAGCAGTAAAATTGCCACCCACTCTTTCTACAGTGTGGTGGCCGGTCTATTTTATTTAGGAAACTTCTTCTCCAGTGATGAAAAATGAACTAAGCTGCCCAGAGCTGCCTCGAAAAATGAGACGGACAGCATATAAATTTAATAAATAAATCAACTTTTTCAACCAATCTTCCTATGTGTGACCTTCACAGGGCTGCAAAACAAAGGACTGCGGGAGTCAGACAGACAGCACAGACTTTCACTTGTGGTGTCACTTAGTGGCAGCTTCACTGAGTTGTTGCTGCCGCCAATTGTGATGGCTAAACAAGGACCAGCTGTGTAACAATGCGTAAGAGAGTTAAGTTATTGTAAATCTTGGCATTTAGCAACATGACTTGGTAAATAAATATGCTTACACACAGACACGGTTTTACAGTATTTGTAACTAATGAAACTGACTGTAACTAATAGTAATTGCAGTGTGTGTGTATATATGTATATTTAAGTATATTATATATAAATATATATACAAACACATATACACATATACAAGATAGATAGATAGATAGATAGATAGATAGATAGATAGATAGATAGATAGATAGATAGATAGATAGATAGATAGATAGATAGACAGAGAAATAGATAGATAGACAGACAGACAGACAGACAGACAGACAGACAGACAGACAGACAGACAGACAGACAGATAGAGATAGATAGATAATGAAAAATTAGGGTATAAATGAAAACTTTCCATCGATAGATGGATAAGTAGGTAGATAGTAGGTAGATAGATTTATAACTGCTTTTCCCATTGATTGATTTTGTGCCCTGAGGATGTTGGAAGGATCCGACGAAAGCTTGGCCCCTATGATTGTATGCTTTTAAAAGTTTTTAAGGTTTTTACTAAACTTTTAATTGTCTTATATTCTCCTGGTGTTCGCATTTTTATTTTGCACCATAGATAGATAGGTAGGTAGGTAGGTAGGTAGGTAGGTGGTAGGTAGGTAGGTAGGTAGCTGGATGGATGGATATAGAGATAGAGATAGACAGACAGACAGACAGACAGACAGACAGACAGACAGACAGATATAGATAGATATAATCTCACTCAGTTTGTAACTAAAGTATTTTCTATGAAGATGGAAAGTTTTCATTTATACCCCAATTTTTCATTACCACTGAACTGGAAAATCAATATGCTAGAGAATAGTATTAAATTGGTTTAAATTTTTGGCCTGTTCTGATCATTCAAACTAAATTTTTCTGTGTTGGGCATGTATAACATGTAGGCATCCCCGGGTTTGTAAGTGTATCCGACACATGGATAAATACACACATACACACGGCTTAATACTTAATAGTTATTAACCAGTGCTATACCTGAAGACCCTCCTTTTATAATATTAGGTTTGTTGTTCCCCCCCCCTAAAGTTAGTGAGAGTCCCTCTGGTGTGGAGCAGCAGAGGGACCGAACGGGACGGTCCCAGCCCTGTTAGCTCTGAAGACCTGGCTGTTCCCCTCTGAATTTGGGGAGAGACGGGAGGATCTTTGCCCCTGAGTTGAGTCAGAGTTTTTGGGGCGGCACCCCAGGAGTTGTTTGGGTGGGGGAGTTTTTTTTTAATCTTGTAAGCCATCCAGAGTCTGAGATACGCAGCTATATTAAAAAGGAAGGAAGGAAGGAAGGAATATAATGAGAATAAAGTAGGCAGAGAAGGAAGGAAGGAAGGAAGGAAGGAAGGAAGGAAGGAAGGAAGGAAGGAAGGAAGGAAGGAAGGAAGGAAGGAAGGAAGGAAGGAAGGAAGGAAGGAAGGAGTACTTACAGATTTTTAATGTCAACAGCTCCACGGAAAGCCTTCCTTGGGATGGCGTGTATCTGGTTTTCACTGAGGTCCCTAAAAAAGATAATAAATAACTTTTCATTAGTTCTTTTCATTTAAGAACAGCTATATCAAATCAACCCAAACAATTAACTCTAATTCTACAGATTGCTTTGTATTCTGACAGTTTACCAATTACCCCTTCCCCCATACAAAATCCACGCAGTACACAAAATCCAATTCCTACACATAAGGGATATTTTAAAGACCGAGTTAGAGGAATATTTAATCATTGTTTTTTTTCCTTGCTGGTTGTGATCATTTTTCTCACAGAGTAATTTATAATAATTTATCCTGTGTGGAATTTGGACCAAGCCCTTACTCAACTCACATTAATATTGGCAAAATTAGTTTCCTCAAAATGCTTGCTAGTTGCGTATTTCACTTCTGCGGTGTGTATTTGTGACCTTTACTTACTATCTCTATGTTTGCACTGAGTTTATTTCCTTTTAATACAATTTTTAATGGAGTTCATAGTGGGTGGGTGATTTAGGCTATAAATCACACAGAGACATCTCTCTGTATAGATAGTTACAATAGATTAGAGAAACACCCCCCCTCTCTGTTTGTGTGTGTGTGTGTGTGTGTGAGAGAGAGAGAGAGAGAGAGAGAGAGAGAGACTGATTGATTGACTGACTGTATTCTTATGCTTAATTTTGTTTCGAACTGGAATTCAGAAAACCCCAACTTTTCACTTTGTTCAGACCCCAGAAAATCTCATTTACTCTTTGGTTAAACAGGTTGCTCCATCCACCAACATCTTTAAGTCCGTAAAATGGGTCGACAAGCCATTTTACTAAAAGAATCCAAATTTGAAAAGATCTTTTTTTTGGGGGGGGGGGGGCTGTCTAAACTTAGCTCTACAGATTCAGAGGTAAAGCTGAATATTTTCTATTCCCAGGAAATGCTAGATTTCACTGTTTCTTAGAATGAAAAGTGAAACAAAGTGCAGATGTAAAAAAAAAAAAGGATTATTAAAGTTTAAAATTTAAGAGGAAAAACAAACAGGCCATAAAATCTGCCTCTGCGCAATTAGTTACTTTTCCTCTTTCAGTTCTCCAGATATTTCCACTGCTTTCCCATACGCTTTCTCAGACATCCTGCTAAACCATTCAAAATGGAAAGGACAACAAGGGTATGTAACTGGGAATTGCAAATAGTTTTTTTTTTAAATCACTAGGGATGACATCTGTAAAATGCTCTCAACTCTGGAGGGAAGCTACTGAATTTTAGCTGAACCCGGGCTCAACGTTTTACTTTAAGGCTAACATTTCCTTCCAGAAAACGGAACCCAACACAGAAGTGATACAGAGAAAAGTTAATATGTAGTGAATAATTTGCTACATAAAACAAAGTTTTACCCCTGAATTTACAATTTACACTGGAAATTACCTCCCATTTTGATTCATTGTTGAATTTGCAGCATTGCTACACAGACTGCAAAACGTATTTATGAAAATGTGCATTAGTTTACATTTGTGTATCAGAGAAATAACTGGAGGATAAACTAGAACACCGGTTTTTATGCAGGTTTTTAATAATCTTGCAAATTTAGAGGCCGTTCTCAAACAGCAGACTGCCTGTATCCAATTCAAAATAGACGGTGCTCCATGTTGAATTCATCATAAAAAGTTCTGAGTGAACAGTCACCCCAGATGCTCTTGTCCACTTCGTGAAGGAACAGGGAGCCCGATTAGAGAGGCCGATTCCACCTCGTTGCAGTGAAGTCAGCTCTGCACTGCAGCTATTTTTATTACTCACCCTCCAATATCTCAGTCGGAGACGCAATTTACTTTACGAAGCACAGAATGCCATTATTTTAATTGTGTAAATGGAAATTGCTGTGTGCAGTAGTGAAAATCGTGGCTCCTCTAAAGTTGGGGCAAGGGACCCCCTTCCCCCCCCCCTGCACAGTTAAATCAACCTTACTTTAAGACAATAAATTTTACGTAGTAGGCAGACCTGCTTCTAAATTTAATTACTGGTAATTTTATTTTCCCTTTATGGTTTAACCTCTCTTAAGAGACTGATCAGTAGTGCCATAAATCTACAAAAGCATTCGATACTTTGCAGAAACTGCCTGGGGTGGAGGAAGGAATAAAGTGCACTTCTTTTTCTGAAAGCAGGAAACAAACTCAGCACCTGAAACCGGAGCCCTTCCACACTGCAGGCAGTCCTCAACTTACGACTAAAACGGACCCCCAAATTTCTGTTCTTAAGTGAGATGTTTCTTAAGTGAGTTTTGCCCCCATTTTTCAACTTTTCTTGCTGCAGTTGTTAAGGGAATCCCTGCAGTTGTTAAATTAATGACACGGTTGTTAAGTGGGTCTGGCTTCCCCCATTGACTTTGCAACCGTCATAAGTACATGCCAGTTTCCAAGCCTCTGAATTTGGATCACGTCACCACACGGGTGGTGCTACAACGGGCAATAAGTCCCTTTTTTCGGTGCTCTTTTCATTTCGAACGGTCACTAAATGAACCGCTGTAATTCAGACTATCGGTGCTATCCTGGCAATAGAAATGTAATGTCTAAAAAAGAGTCCCACAATGAATGGTAAAAAGCAACTGTCTGCAAAAATGATCCTATAGTCCACGATCTTCCGATGCCAGTTGCAAAGCCATTTTAGAGGATTGGGACAGCATTTCCCAAAAGGTTTTCTCAGGTTGCAGGACCAGTTTGTTTGTTGTTTGTTTATTTACAAAAAATAAACAAAGGGTGGGGCTTCTGAATAGTAGATGCCCTTTCCATCCCACCTTCATCGCATAAAAATAAATAAAGGGAGAAAAGGGAAATAATCCAGCCGGAAACCCAACAGAGGTCAGCCTAAGAGAATCCTAGGATTCTTTCAACTTGGTTTGCTGCTTGCAACATTTCATTGCCAAAGTGGTAACCGAGACGAGTGACACACAAGGGAGCAGGACCTGCTGACCATTTATGAGGGGCCACTGGTCCACCTGTCTTGATCTGGGTTGCTGCTGTATGCAAAAGCCAACGAATCTAGAAAGGTTCAAGCCTTCAGACTCCTAACGGGGTCGGTTCTGTTTTCCGAAGAGCGGCTGTTCTACTTAATACTCTTAATTCTTGAAGCCATTTGACTTTGTTTCATTGCATCCACCTACAACACTTTTATGTCTATATTATGAAGTTACATCTGGTGTTAACTTGGAATTATGTGCCTATTTCCATAAATTATGATATGGCGAGGTGCATATAACGTTTCCTCGTAATATATTTGCACCACATGGGTGAAAGAATAAAACTAGCTTGGGAACTCAAATAATTCTCTAGCCTTGACTCAATGCTCTGGGTATTTATTATAATTCGGAGGCTATTTTGCTGAACACCAAAACTTTTTCTTAAGTTCTGGAGTTCACATTTTTATTTTGTAGTCCCTGTAATGTAACATTGGTGAAATACAAACTCGTTAATGTTAAAGTCTCCTATTTTATTCCTAGAATAAAACTGTAGCAGCATATTAGTAATTCTTGAAGTAGATCAATTCCATTCTCTGATGTCTCCAGAAATGCACTTAGGCTAATTTGCTGAGAATGCCCAGCATAATACTGCTTTAAGCAGGCCATAAATATTATTCATTATAGAAAATTAAATTCCTAAGCAGATTTACTGTTCGTATTACAAAAAAGTTGCAATGGTTCTGGAAAACAAATAGTGATTATGATAAAAAAAAGAAGCAAAGCAGTAAACGTGATTTTCACAAAAATCACACTCCGAGAAAAGACACAGCAGCTTATGCAGTTTTCTATCTTACAAAATGCAACATTATCAATAACTATTAAGCACGTGATGTATTAATCAACCCATCAGAGAGATTGATTATTTTCTTTTTTTATATAAAAAACACAACTATTTAAAGTTGCTTTCTTTATATATCTTCAACAGACTTCTATCCCATTGCTTACTTATTATTACAGGGTGCCCAAACTTTTGTAACGCTGATATATGGAAAATTGACATGTGGAATGATGCACTGCCTTTATATGGCACAACGGCCGATAGCAAAGATTATATATTTTTAAAATTCTACATTCGGTAACGGTAAGAAAGCTTTGATTTCAGGTTTTCCATGAAAGTTTCCCATTAAAACATCGCGATAAAAAGAGAGTCCAGAATGGCTTTTTTTCAACTGAAGATCTGCAAGATGTCGTGATTGAAGGAGAAAAAAATGTTTTTTAACTTTTTTACATGCTGTCTCTCAGCTGCTAGACTGCTGCTTTGCTGTTGTTGGGAATACTGCCAAACATGAATTGTGTAAGTTAAGATTTGAACTGTATTGTGAAAATTTTCATATTTTTTGCTATTTTTATGCAAGACTTCCCTGACACCTGAGAAATTTCCTGACAGGTAGAACAATTAACCAGTGGAACAACCTGCCACCAGAAGCTGTGAATGCTTCAACACTGGAAATTTTTAAGAAGAGACTGGACAGCCATTTGTCCGAAATGGTATAGGGCAGTGGTGACGAACCTATGGCATGCGTGCCATAGTTGGCATGCAGAGCCCTCTCTGTGGGCACGTGCACCGTCGCCCCAGTCCTAGGCCTTCAGCTGGCTTTTATAAAACCTTTTCGCTTTAGCCCTTCGCCGCCATGTGCAAAAAAAAGGTTCAATCAATCAATCAATTTCAACTTCTCACCTAAAAAAAAGATCTCGCAAAGTTGGAGTTGATTGATTGAACTTTTTAGTCCCACCCAGTCTGCCGTTACCACCACAGCCACGCCCACCAAATGGGCCACACCCACCAAATGGGCCACACCCACTCAATGGGCCACGCCCATCCGGCATCCGACGACACATAAGTGGGTTTGGGGTTGCAGTTTGGGCACTCGGTCTCTAAAAAGTTCGCCATCACTGGTATAGGGATTCCTGCCTGAGCAGGGGGTTGGACTAGATGACCTCCAAGGGCCCTTCCAACTTTAGTAGTAGTAGTAGTAGTAGTAGTAGTAGTAGTAGTAGTAGTAGTAGTCTTGTTGTTATTAAATTATTATTATGACAAGGGTAAAAAAGTTGACAAAAGTTAGTCTAGAGGACTCATAATTCTGAAGCTGTAAAAGAAGTTCCTGCTTTTTTTCAGGAATGCGGCGTCCCTCATTGTGTACACTTGCACAGTAAGACAGTTGGAATTGCTCTGAATTCAGGGCAGGAGGAGATCCAGTATTGTTCTCACCACCCGGGAAGTTCCTTGCCCCAGATCCTGCCCACCTGGCAGTTCGGAAGCAAGTAAATAAATGCGAGTAGATAAACAGGCATCACTTTGGTGGGAAGATCACAGACTTCTGCGCATCTTTGGCGAATAGCTGGGCCACCTGACCAGGGAAATCGCCTTCGGACGACCCAGCTCCCTTGGGCCAAGAAACGGAGAACTGCTCCTGGACACGGATGGACTGGGGAAACCTCTACCTTTTTATATTACAGCATGGGAAAAGGGACAGGGATCACTAATCTGCCTAGTGAGGAGGTGAGGTGAATTTGGGGAGAATGCAAATTTTTGACGAGGAAAACAAATTCTCAAAAGCAATGTTTCCCTTAAAAGTTTTAAGTACAGTTACCTCCGGATCACGATCCTAAGTACTGTGCTGCACAAATATTAAACTTAACAAAAAAAAAAAAGATGCAGTTCCAGTATATTTTAGTCTTTGGGGGATTGTCGTGTTGTGCCAAGATTTGATTAAACTTTTGTAGAAAAAGACAGCTGCAAATTTACTCTCCGGGAGGCAGGAGGAGAGGAATCCAAACCATGCTTGGGCTGGAAATGAAGCTGTACCGTACAAGTAATAATAATAGTAGTAATAATAATAATAATAATAATAATAATAATAATAATAATAATAATAATAATAAAGTTGGAAGGGACCTTGGAGGTCATCTAGTCCAGCCCCCTGCTCCTATACCATTTCAGACAAATGGCTGTCCAGTCTCTTCTTAAAAACTTCCAGTGTTGGAGCATTCACCGCTTCTAGTGGCAGGTTGTTCCACTGGTTAATTGTTCTCACCGTCAGGAAGTTTCTCTTTAGTTCTAGGTTGCTTCTCTCTTTGGTTAGTGTCCATCCGTTGCTTCTTGTCCTGCCTTCAGGCGCCTTGGAGAATAGCTTGACTCCCTCTTCTTTGGGGCAGCCCCTGAGACATTGGAACACTGTATTTCTGTATCCCCCCCACACATGTCTGAAGGAATATTGGGTACCGCAAAGCTCGTGACGAGTATGTGATGAAAGTTAATTATATAGAAAGCCCGAGTAAACTACTTTCTGACAGACAACTTCTGCCGGTTGGAATGTTTTCAGAATTAATTGATTTTATGGCAGAGCCCAAAGAAAATTAAATTAAATTATATATTGGAACGTTTTCATTAGAAATGGATTTGGAAAAATAAAGCGGAGAAAGATGGAAAGCTCTCTACAATTAGAAGTGACAGCTGCACTGCTTTTCCCGAGCTTTTAAATCACTTCAGTAAGGGGGATCTGTCCAAAGAGTTAGCAAAATGCATTTGTTAAAAGTCTTCTCCCTTTACTCAGCCTTCGTGGCGCAGTATTAGTACGGTCGTATTAGTACATTCATGAAAGCTGCGCCACACAGCCAAGTGCCTCCACGGCCCCGTTCCCTAAAGAGCTGAATAAGCAACTGTGCCTAAGGAAATGTATGGCCTGTGATAGTTGTGTTTCATCCCTTCACACTTCATTTGTCAGCATAACTTCCTGCTAATGTTTTAACCAGCGCTGTATTTATAAAAATGTTACTTAGGCAGCTGTTTGTAATGCATCACTTTAAGTAAACACCAGTCATGCCTTAATGCCTATATATTTGTATTTTGGATGAAGATATTCAACACAGCTTTTGCTGAACTTGATTTCAGCAGGAAGACCACCCCAACTTGGCCTGTTAGGAGAGTTTACAAGAGTCCATAGAACCATAGAGTTGGGAGGGACCTTGGAGGTCTTCTAGTCCGACCCCCTGCTCAAGTAGGAGACCCTATAGCATTTCAAACAAGTGGCTGTCCAATCTCTTCTTAAAAACCTCCAGTGATGGAGCGCCCACAACTTCTGAAGGCAAAGTTGTTCCACTGGTTGATTGTCCTCACTGTTGGGAAGTTTCTCCTTAATTCCAGGTTGCTTCTCTCCTTGACGAGTTTCCATCCGTTGCTTCTCGTCTTGCCTTGTCTACTTCTCCATAATCCTGTGTTTTCTTTACCAGGAGGCACCACCATCACCGATGGGATGGCTTCCCCACAGCCCTGATGCTGCTCATTTGCTCTTTTCCCCCTGCAGAAAGTCTGTACGTATTTGTGAACTTAAGGTAACAAGATATAAACCAGAGTCAAAGACTTAACTCTTCTCTCAGAGTATCTCTGTTGGCAGTGTCAGGGTGAGTCTGGTGGGGATGGGAGCAGAAGACAATGGTGGATTGTCCACAGCCCTCTCACGTCTAATGCTGGCTTCCATGAAATTATCATTTTTAAAAAAAGTGCCACTGGTTACAAAACTCTCATCATAGACATTTTCACTCAGTATTGTCACTTTCAAGGCAAGCCAGCTGATGGCAGTTGTTAAGTCAAGGACTTACCATGGTTCATAAAGATTAGGATGAATGTATTTAATTTCATTAAATCTGGATGTCAATATAATCTATAAAGAGTATAGTTTATATAATGTAATCTTTATAAAGACTGGTTTTTTGGCTTTTTAAACTCCTTTTGTATTGATCAGGATTTTATTATTATTTTTTTTACATTGGAAGGCCCTCTGCTAAAGTTAAGATTTCTGGATTATCCAATAAAATTAACTACAGTGTATAACTTTCCTCTCTCCAAAGAAGAGCTTGCAGCAGTTTATGTTGTCAATGCCCAAATAAAATTGAAACAAACTTTATTTTTGAAATGAAATATTACAGGTGTTGTGCCAAGCTCGTTACTTTAGGCAGAGGAAGATTCGGAAAAGCAGAATTTCTGGAAGACTTTGGTCAAAATGCAGAGCTTGATTAAAAAAAATATCTGTCTTCCTCACTAACCACCCCATAAATAATGACAAACTTGTTTTTTTCCATTCCATAGTGCATCCCAGATAAATAACAGCAAAATTTTTGTGGATTGCTATCGGACTTGGATTTTATTGTATATTATTTTAAAAAGGAAATAGCCCAAACATGTTCGTCTGCGTATTTCTTTCCTTCCATTTTTCTGCCAAGAATTACAATGTTAGATTTTTCAAGAGGGGTTCAGGCTTGCCAAGTTTTATATAAATACTTTCAAAAGTTTTCACGCAAGAACAGCCGGCCGGGATACATTTTTGTGACCCGTTGCTCTGCTCCGGGCTCAGGTTGAGTGTCCCTCCTGCGGGATTTCAACACGGAAAGAGCAAAGGTGTTTTTTATGGACAGAAGGGAAGGTTTAACTTCCGAGGAGATGGGCAATTCGCATTTTCCTTTTAAGGTTGGGTTTGTTTGTAGGAAAACTGCGGGCGCTTGGCAAAAGAGGCGCTTTTCAAAAGACTTGCAAAATGCAGGGGACAATGTCTGAAATGGTATAGGGTTTCCTGCCTGAGCAGGGGGTTGGATTAGATGACCTCCAAGGTCCCTTCCAACTTTATTATTATTATTATTATTATTATTATTATTATTATTATTATTATTATTATTATTATTATTATTATTATTATTATTATTATTATTATTATTATGCTACTTTTAAAAAACAAAACTGGAAGTTTGTTATAAAAATGTACTGTAGTCAGTTCTTTACATTCTTCAAACTGATAGGAAAGAATAATTAATTAATTAATTAATACAGGTTAATCTTCAACTTACAACAGTTCATTTAGCAACCATCCAAAGTTACAACGGCACTGAAAAAGGTGACTTACGATTTTCACACTTACGACCGTTGCAGCCTCCCCGTGGTCACGTGATCAAAATTCAGAGGCTCGGAAACTGGCATGTACTTAGGACGGTTGCAGCGTCCCAGGGGTCACGTGATCCCCCTTTTGTGACCTTCCGACGAGCAAAGTCAGTGGGGGGGAGCCAGATTCATTTAACAACCAGGTTACTATCTTAACAACTGCAGTGATTCACTTAACAACTGTGGTGAGAACGGTCGTAAAATGGGGCAAACAAATGTCTCACTGGCTGGGGAATTCTGCAAATTAAAGTCCACGTATCTTAAAGTTGACAGAGTTGAAAAACACAACTGCAGAAGGGGATTCGAACATTAGATGAGATGAAATTTCACAACTTTGAGATGTATTAATCAGAGAAAAAAGCTTTCCTCCTGGAGTTGTGGGCGTCCTATCCCTGCTGATTTCCAAGCAAAGATTGGACAAAACGTAGCATGGGAGACTCATAGGATTAATCCAAGCTCCATTCCAACCCATAATTCTACGCTGCAAAGGTAAAGAGGCATTAATTTTACCAAAAGGAATAAAATTAAATGAAACTGTTATTAGTGGGAGTTTTCAGTGCTTCACCCAACGCAGAACAACTAGATGTAACAGTTCAAAGAACTGTCAGACAACTTGTATTTCAATTTCTATTCTTAAAATTCTGATTAAAAACGCTCTGGGGTTTTCACTGGGTCATTTACACATCGGGTGAGAAATTGGAAACTATGTTTAGGCGCACAAAGCAGAGTCTTCATTTGAAGTGTGGCTAAATATCTTAACAGAGTTCTTCTCACTTCCCAGAAACACGTCTTACCTGCTCAGTTAAGACCCTTTTCTTTACATCCCCAATTGCTAGGCCAAAATAGTGAAGCATCCGAAATAGTGCAATATACTCCAAGACCTTTTCAAAATACTACAGTCAACCGAGGCCTCCTTAAGCGGTTTTAGGTAATTCCCACGAATTTTCTGACCCATTTTCCAACTATTTTGCAGCATTAGAGGGATAAGATAAGAGTAAACTAATTATCTTGTTTAAATCCCTTTGCTATGCTTCTAATCCTATTAGTTTTAAGAATGTATGAATGCCGATATATACATATACGCATACGCACTCACGTGAAAGGAAATCTCTTACTAATTTGAAGGACTGTTATTTTCATAAAAAGGTCAGCTTACTGTCAACTAAACCATCATAAAAAGGTCTGTATTGTTAGTTTTTAAACATTCCCATGCCACCTGAAAAGGTACAAGCCAGAACTCATGTTCTTGGGCTTTGTTACTGATTTAATCTAAATTTCCTTCACTCCCCATTTTAACGAAGGGGTGATTACAGTACAGTGTTACAGAAAAGCTGTGCTAAATAAAGGAAATGAAGGAAAATTTCATAGTCCTTTCTCTTTTCAAAAACCCTTGCAAGATTTATGAAAAATCCCTTCATTTGAGTATCATCCACTGAAGTTTCGGGCACGGACTCCTGCTGACCAGTGCTGAGTGAACTTTAATCCCTTTTTGCTATTTTATTCAGGGAAGAAACTACATTTTAGTTAATAATAGGGTGGAAAAAAGAGAGAGGTGCAGTAGTTTACAGTTAATGAAAAAGAAGGAAATTTATTTGACTCTCCTAATAGATGTATCTCTTTAAACTTCTGCTTTTCTAACAGTAGCCACTCTCTCTTCCAAAAACAAATATGGATTATAATCACAGGTAAATCTGCCTTTCTGGAAGCTTTCTTGTGTTTCTTTTCTTTTCTTTCTCATTTCTCCCCCCCCCCTCCATTCCTGGAAGTACGATTGCATTCTAGGAAAATGAAGCTAACTTTTATTACTTGTCCTTTGTAAAAGGATTGTATAGAGATATAGCTTGCTCCAGAGGCTCTTTCCACAGAAACCTGACAGATTCAAATCAGACTTTCCTTTGAGCTGTAACAAAAAATCAGGATGCCAAAAACAGTTCATTCCCTCTGCAAATCCTAATTGCTCTTCTTATGCACCCTGACTTTTTGCAAGTTGATAGATGGATTCATCTTAATCGCTTAGCTGTTCCTTCACAGGCTGTGTGTGTGCAAAGCATGTGGTTTAAAGGACTTTAGGATAGTTACCATAATTATAATAACTACTATACAAACACTAGCACCATAATAACTACTATAGTAATTGGTATAGCTACTATTATCGTAGTTCTAATCAAGGTACAATCCATGGGAACCTCAGGAGTAATTCTGCTTATTCACAGAATGAAATTACAACCAAGAGCCAATAAACAGAAATTGTATTTATAAGATGCCCTCCCATGCAGGAATATTCCAGAAATTGTATTTATAACATGCCCTCCCACGCAGGAATATTCCAACCACAACTAAAATTAAGCTAAAACAAGAATGAAATTTACCTATTTTATAGTCTACAAATGCCATAAAAGCAACATGTATCATGATAGTTTGACAACCTCATATTCACAACCTATACAGCTATACGACTCCATAATGTGGCCCTCTGCCATTTAACTTTACTAATAAGATTAACAACACACAATTTTGCTGTCTCTCCACATCTACGCACAGCCACTTCCACTAATCAGTCTGGATGGTTAAACAGGCAACTTTTCAAATCTGTCTCGGCTGCATCAAACAGTGACAAACTGACTTACAGCAGTTTGTTTAGTGACTGTTCAAAGTTACAATGACACTGAATAAAGTGACTTATGATCATTTTTCACACTTATGGCCATTGTAGCATCCCCATGGTCACGTGATTTACATTCAGATACTTGGCAACTGTCTCACATTTATGATGGTTGCAGCAGCGTACCTGGATCCTGTCATCCCCTTTTACGGGCTTCCGACAAGCAAAGTCAATGGGGGGGGGGGAGCCAGAATCACTTAACAACCGTGTTACTAACATATCAGCTGCAGTGATTTACTTAACAAATGGGGTAAGAAAAGTTGTAAAATGGGGCAAAATTCACTTTACAAAGGTCTCACTTAACAACAGAAAGTTTGGGCTCAAGTGGGGACGACGCCTTTGTGCCTCAAAAGCTCAAATTAGGTGGGGAAGAATTAGCAGTATTTGTTATTCACATATTTGCTCTGTGCCTTATCTCATAACTGAATAAAATGTGTGAATGTGGTTGATAAGGACCTGTAGTAGCCTTCTCCTCCTCCTCTGGCTGGCATTTATTATTTTAGGGATAATGCGTGCTGTTCTGTGCCATCAAGTCACCGTTGACTCTTAGTTAGTGACCATATTGAGAAGGTGCTTTTTTTCCTATATTGAGACAGGATTAATACTTTATTCTGCAAGACTTGAAACAGGCAGCAGGTGGCTGAAATCCTTGGCCACGGTAGTTGAGGTCACATCTTGCTTGAGGTTTAATAATAATAATAATAATAATAATAATAATAATAATAATAATAATAATAATAATAATAATAATAATAATAATAATAATAATAATAATAAAGTTGGAAGGGACCTTAGAGGTCATCCAGTCCAACCCCCTGCTCAGGCAGGAAACCCTATACCATTTCAGACAAATGGCTGTCCAGTCTTTCTTAAAAACTTCCAGTGTTGGGGCATTCACCGCTTCTGGAGGCAGGTAGTTCCACAGGTTAATTGTTCTCACTGTCAGGAAGTTTCTCCTTAGTTCTAGGTTGCTTCTCTCTTTGGTTAGTTTCCATCCGTTGCTTCTTGTCCTGCTTTCAGGTGCTTTGGAGAATAGCTTGACTCCCTCTTCTTTGGGGCAGCCCCTGAGATGTTGGAAGACTGCTATCCTGTCCCCCCTCGTCCTTCTCTTCATTAAACTAGACATCCCCAATTCCAGCAGCCGTTCCTTATATGTTTCAGCCTCCAGTCCCCTAATCATCTTTGTTGCTCTTTTCTGGACTCTTTCTGGAGCCTCAACATCTTTTTTACATCGTGGTGACCAAAACTGGATTTTTTGTTATTTTTTGTTATTGTTATTTTTTGTTATTGTTCTTCAACAGAGCAGGATCAGGAATGACAAATTTTACTTTGCAAATAATGGCAAGACATTTTGAAGAAATTAAATTAAATTCTTCCTCTTGAACTTATAGAAAATACATTTCTTTATCTTGCAGCACTTATAAACGCCTAGAAACTTTGTTCAGAATACAGTCTCAAACAAAAGGGGGAAAAAAAAAACTCCTCGCCATAACAATAAGTAAAAGGATTTGATTATTATTCGGAATCTATGTTTTCTATCTCAGCATTTCCTTCCAAACTACAAATGATAAAGTCCCCTTTGTGTGCTGTGGGGAACGTATTTCAGAAGCAGGATTATTTAACTTTTGCTTCCTTACTTATTTCTTACTAAGTATTCCTTACTACTGAATGGCTCAACCATCTTTTTCTAAGCTTCTGCAGCTATATTTACTAAAATGCCCGGTCCTCACAAGTCATTTTGCAATCCTATTACGGACCTTCAAAACCCAGGTAAATCTTTGGAGACAGAGAAAAAATATATATATACCAGCCGGTCAAGACAAAGTTTGAAAAGAATTGCACAAGACAAAAAAGGGCTTTGTGAACCAAGAGCAGACAACTCACGCTAAAGAGGGAGATGGCAGCAACCAGAACTAAATGAGAATCCTAAGTGGGATAATGCCAGGCCTTCCCTCCAGAAGGGCATCAATTTCCAGGTCAGAATTAACGCCCCACAGATGCTAATCAGGGACTTTCCATAAACTTTTCCTTTCCATCCTTGAAATGACCGACTGGCCTTTGGGGCAAAAAGGCCCAGCCAAGCCCAGGAGTGCCGCAGGTTCTGTTGTCACCACACGGGGGCGCTCAAGGCTTTAGAAACGCTTTAAGAGTCCCTGGGATCATTTCTCACACTTGATTCCTAAAAGAGAACAAAACACACACACACACACACACACTTCCCCAACCCCAACGTTGTGTGAGAGGCCCCTTGATTAGGAGTATTTTTGGTTAATCGCACTCTATTATTCGCTTCACCGTGATTGTCTTTCAACTGCATAGGAAACAGTTACTGTGGTTAGTCTCTGGACATCCGTTTCGATGAGAGATGTTCAGATTTTTAATTTTTTTTCCAGCAACTTTTATTCCAAATACTGAGAGTTATTATTCCAAATACTGGGAACCTCCACAGACTTTTATTCCGAATCCTTGTTTTTCAGAATGTCCCTTTTCTAAACCAGGTTTTGCCCAAGAAGGCGGCCGCCCCAAAGCTTCCTTTAATGAAAAAGTATCAGATGAAATTCCTGCAAGTAAACGCAAAACGAGAGAGGAAAAATAGAATAAAACAGAGATTGACAGGCCAAAGTCTGCAGGAAGAAGGAATAGGATGAGGGAACCCCTCCCACCCCCCCACTTCTGGATGAGATCACATTCAGTCCTAAAACCCCCAAGATCTGCACACAAGGAGAACCACATCTGGGTGTGTGTGTGTGTTACAATTGCTGAAATTCAGGGCTCCTTCACAAACATGCTAACTAGGAGAACTCATAGGTAAACTTCATAGAAGAGTTCGATTTAAATAGAAATGGGCTTGAAATATTTAGAAATATAAAGGAAAGGGCTGAAGTTGTATCGCTTTTTGTATTATACTGCAGTGAAGAAAAAAAAAATCAGAAGTCACCACTTAGTTTTCCCTCTTCCTTTCTCTTTCTACTTTCTTCTTCAACTTTCCTAACTTTCGTTCCTATTTGCGTTTTATCTTATAATAAACATCAATCACATATTACTGATTTTAGAAAAAGCATTTGATTTAAGATTTTATAACAGTATTAGCTGTTTCTATGCCAAATGCATTGCTTACGATATACTTAAGTAGTATGTAATAAAATCAATGTATAAATAATAACACAGGAAAGAAGAGGTGTGTGTGAATGTTTGAACAAAAATTGAATTTAGGAGGAGATTGGAAAATATTTTGGTTTTAAGGCCTTATCTTAAGCCTCCAGAGAAAATTATTTCAGAAAGTTAGCACAATACAAAGAATGAAAAGAAAACAGAAGCTGAAGAATGCAGTTACCAGATCAGTGTCTTTGGGGGGGATTTAGATATGCTTATCTAAACAAAATTAATTGCATAAATTGTATAATTTGTTTTTTTTTCCCAAAGAGATTTTATTATTTTCCATCATAAAAAAACAATCATAGCATAAGTAAACACAATAACAATATAAATTGTATAATTTGTATTACTAATTCTTCAGATTTCTATTACTTTAATTGAAAGAACAAAAAGCGGAAGGAAGGGAGGGAGGGAGGAAATAGAACAGGGGAAGGAAGGAAGGAAGGAAGGAAGGAAAGAAGGGAGGGAGGAAGGAAGGAAGGAAGGAAAGAAGGAAGGAAGGGCAGAAAGGGGGAAGGAAGGAAGGAAGGAAGGAAGGAAGGAAGGAAGGAAGGAAGGAAGGAAGGAAGGAAGGAAGGAAGGAAGGAAAGAAGGAAGGGCAGAAAGGGGGAAGGAAGGAAGGAAGGAAGGAGGGAGGGAGGGAGGGAGGGAGGGAAGGATTCTGCTGGAGCAGAATTTTTCTGTATCTCTTTGTAAACTCTGCTTCTCTCCCTATATTTAAGTTTGTTCCATTTTGAAAACTGAAAATTCGTTTTCCTAGAATGAATTGCTGCTGGCAATAGACTTTGGCATCAAGCACAACCCAAGGAAATATAAATATATTTAATGTGTACTCAATATAATATAAGAGTACATTAATCAGCGAAGCTGTCAACAATGTTCTTTTCTATTAGCTTGAAAGAGTTTGGTTTGTTTAAACTCAAAATTATAAAAATATTGTGTTATCTCAGTTAATCTTTGACTTGTGATTTCTCTTTTAATTCTGTGGTGCCTCTCCCAGTACAAAAAATATAAACAAAAACATATATATATATTGTCTGATGATAGGAGTCAGTCGTAAAATACAGTGATGAATATTTTAAATAAAATGCAGATGTGTCTATTTTGTTTCCTATGTTGAGAAAACGGGACAGAAGAGATGAAGATTAAAGCCTTAAAAACAGACACAAACTGAAAATGGCCCGATGCATCCATTCCTAATCTCTTTATTATTAAATCTTACACACTATGATATTAAACTGCATATTTTCCCATTAAATTTCAATGCTTTATAGAAGTTATAAATGTAATCGTTTTAATATAAAATGCTTCCCCCCCCCCAAAGCAATGAAAAATGTGGAGGGAAATCAGGACGGAAGGGAAATAAACACTGACGGCAACGATAAATAAAATATATTTTCTTTTAGAAACAGCTATTTCCTGACTAGTGTTATCCTTAATGCATCTCCTAACATATTAGGAACTGCTTGAATGCCCCCGTCGGTGTGTAAAATGGACAGCTGAAAACACCGTGATTTTCAGCTGCAGTGTGTATGACATCATATGATCACATCACTTAGCAATGGCAATAATCCTGGCCCTTCTGTTGTTAAGTGAGGATGGCCGTGGGTTGTTAAGCGAGGACCTTACATGGCTGAGGGGTGAGAAGAGGTGGGAACCCGGAAGGGCTGGCTTAATAATAATAATAATAATAATAATAATAATAATAATAATAATAATAATAATAATAATAATAATAATAATAATAATAATAATAATAATAAAGTTGGAAGGGACCTTGGAGGTCATCTAGTCCAACCCCCTGCTCAGGCAGGAAACCCTATACCATTTCAGACAAACGGCTGTCCAGTCTCTTCTTAAAAACTTCCAGTGNTAATAATAATAATAATAATAATAATAATAATAATAATAATAATAATAATAATAATAATAATAAAGTTGGAAGGGACCTTGGAGGTCATCTAGTCCAACCCCCTGCTCAGGCAGGAAACCCTATACCATTTCAGACAAATGGCTGTCCAGTCTCTTCTTAAAAACTTCCAGTGTTGGGGCATTCACCGCTTCTGGAGGCAAGGAGTTCCACTGGTTAATTGTTCTAACTGTCAGGAAATTTCTCCTTAGTTCTAAGTTGCTTCTCTGGCTGGCAGGGGAGGCTGTGCTATGAGGTGCAGGCAGGCAAATTGTGACATTGGTGACTTTAAACAAACCTTAATAGCCAGTTTTACATGACACACACCTAAACATACTATATACAACATATGTATAGACCCACACCCCTACATATACATAACAAATAAATATTAATATATATTATATATATATTAATATAGCTATAGTAGCTGTAAGCACAGTATAAAAAAGTAGCTGGGACTGTTCTCCATTGTGTGGCTGTTTAGTCTTTTGCAATCCCTTTCTCTCCAAGGTGGATTGTGGCTGCTCAGTGAGGGAAGCATAAATTAGACAGGACTAGGCCACAGAAGAATCAGTTCATCTCAATCCAAGGCCCTGTGTAGGGTAGTAGTAGAAATAGTAGACTAGGGATGGGGAGACCCAGGTTCAAGTCCTCTCTCAGCTACGGAAACCCATTGGAGAACCGCAGTCAGTGCCTCCCTCTCGGCCCAGCCTACCGGTTCGCGATTGTAGGCACATCTGGAGGCAGAAGCATTGCACACACACACCCCTCTGCAGGAAGGATGGGTACTGAAGCCAACAGAAACAATAAATAAAACAAGGGCCCTGAGAGTCAGTTCTCATAAATGTATCCCACCTATTTTAGAAAGAAAGAAAAAATAAAGACACTTGGCTCCGATGAATAATTATAAATTTATGAAAAGATGGCACTCTGACTAATTTCTAATTGAGCAAGTTTGCGGCAATTCATAATGCATGAGACGTTTGCTTCGTAGGGTGTGGGGAAGCACTTTGCAGAAAAGGCAGCCTGGACAGGGGATGCTCCCCCTCCCGTCCCCATCCCTGTTAGATGCCCACACATCCATAATGAAACAGCTAAATGCTGTTTTGAGAGCCTTGATCAACGCCGACCGATGGATGGGAGAAGCGGTTCCATCCACGTGCTGACCAAGGCCAAGTGGGATGACATGGACTATACCAGAAGCCCTCCACGCCCTGTTTGGTATGACCGAAGGAGACGCACCCATCACCTCCTTCAAGGCAGCTTCACCCCCTCCCACAAAGACGCATTCACCACCTCCTGATTGCCTGCCACCTGCCAGGAGGCCCATAACACCAATGGCTGGACACACAACCCACGAAGACGACTCTACCTATTTTATCGCGGACAACTGATTTGAATTTCTCCCAGATGACAAGAGTTCAGAGATGTCTCGGTCATTTCCAAAGGACCCCCCCCCCCCGAGCCTCCAAATTTGAGTGAAGTAGAGGCCACACTTGAAATACTGCATCCAGTTTTGGTCACCGCGATGTAAAAAAGATGTTGAGACTCTAGAAAGAGTGCAGAGAAGAGCAACAAAGAGGATCAGGGGACTGGAGGCTAAAGCATATAAGGAACGGCTGCTGGAATTAGGTATGTCTACTTTACTGAAGAGAAGGACGAGGGGGGACAGGATAGCAGCCTTCCAGTATCTCAGGGGCTGCCCCAAAGAAGAGGGAGTCAAGCTCTTCTCCAAGGCGCCTGAAGGCAGGACAAGGAGCAACGGGCAGAAACTCATCAAGGAGAGAAGCAACCTAGAACTAAGGAGAAACTTCCTGACAGTGAGAACAATTAACCAGTGGAACAACCTGCCTCCAGAAGCTGTGGATGCTCCAACACTGGAAGTTTTTAAGAAGAGACTGGACAGCCATTTGTCTGAAATGGGATAGGGTTTCCTGCCTGAGCAGGGGGTTGGACTAGATGACCTTCAAGGTCCCTTCCAACTTTATTATTATTATTATTATTATTATTATTATTATTATTATTATTATTATTATTATTATTATTATTATTATTATTAACCTCATCCAGCAGATGCCGACTATATTCCTCGCAGCTATCCTGTACAAATACGGTTATGTACAGATGTTTCTGCTCTAATTTCCCTCCCCCCTCCCTCTGACACTGTATCCAAGAGGACATGTATAATCCTGTTTTGAATTTTTCTCCTTCTGAAGCCTTTTTTTGCCCAGTACTTCGTGTTTTTCTTTGTTGAAACTGTCAGGGATGCTAGACGTTATAAACGCTATGCATTCAAGCTTGGGGTTTACAACCTTGGCCAAATATGAGCTGGAAGGAACTTTCATAAAACCCTACTCTACACAATTCATCACCCATTAACTCTGAGGGCATAAAACCCATACTCACTTTGATGCACCCTTAAGTGCCGCGTAAAGGAAAGTCAGAGTTCTCGACACGTCAGCCCCCGTGACTGCACAATAGGCTGAACTCAAAACCAAACACACATGCCAGCTAGACAACTGTCAATTTCTGACTGGCCTTTGTGAAGAAAACTAGCGTGTTCGAGAATTATTTTCCAATATTTTTTAACCAAACGGTAAATCCCACCCAAGGTGCTGGAGGTCAGCCAAAGCCTAAGAAGCTGTCTTAAGTTTCGATATTATTGGAGTTTTACAACTGTCTAGCTGAAAAAGATAAGTTGAAAAAAAAAAACCCTTTTCTTCACTGGCAGTTATGGGAAAATAAAATATATTAAGATTGATTTTGGTAGGTAAAATAAACTGCTACAGGACTAAAATAAACGGCTATAGGACTGCCATTTTTCTGGCATTAAAGGTGAAATAACATATGAAAGATGCCATGTGTGTTTAGCTTATTGCAGAGATGTGTCAAAAGAATTCTTCTACGGTACCTTAAAAAAAGAATTTAAAATCATTTCGTCCAAGGTTACAGCAAAAGCAGTAAAACACGAGCAGGGAATCGCAGGGAAGCGCTAAAAACCCTTTTTAACTGACATTAGTTAAGTGAATTTTGCCCCGTTTTACAACCGTTTGTTGCCAGGGTTGTTAAGTGAATCCCTGCAGTTGTTAGGTTAGTAACAAGGTTGTTAAGTGAGTCTGCCTTTGCTTGTCAGAAGGTCACAAAAGGGGATCGGACACTGCGGCCATCATAAATATGAGTCCATTGCCAAGTGTCTGAATTTTGATCACGTGACCCTGGGGATGCTGAACGGTCATTAAGTGTGAAAATGGTCATGAATTACTTTTTTTTTCAATGCCACTGTAACTTTGAATGGTCAGTAAATGAACCGTTGTAAGTCGAGATCAACCTTTATGTCATGTCGGTTACAGCCTGCTGGCCTGACTTTTGTTTTTGTAAAAAAAATAAATTGTCAGCTGAAGAGAAATGACAAACAGGTCAATGCTGAAATAGATGTGATGTTCATTTTACTGAGGTTCTATTTATCATTTGAATGTGTACTTTGGGGCTACCCTAAAAAAAAAATTGTTTGATGTATCAACCTTAATCACTATATCTGCATATACCATTTTAAAATATTTAAGGGTCTGATACCATCGCTATGGATTTATGGGTAATTCCAGTTCTGTTGTCCATGTAGCCAGTTTTGATCCCCGTATCACAAAAAAGATGTGGAGAGTTTGGAAAAAAATTCAGAGAAGAGGAACGAAGATGATCCAAAGCCTGGAGGCTAAAACATACGAAGAATGGCTGCAGGACTTGGGTTTGGCTACTCTAAAGAAAAAAAGAAACAGGGGAGAGGTGATAGCAGTCTTCCAGTATTTGAGGGGCTGCCACAAAGAGGAGAGGGGGTCACGTTATTCTCCAAAGCACCAGAGGGAAGGACAAGAAACAATGATTGGAAACTGATCAAAGAGAGAAGCAACCTGGAATTAAGGAGAAACTTCTTGTCAGTGAGGACAATCAACCAGTGGAACAGAAGTTGCCTCCAGAAATCATGGGTGCTCCATCACTGGAGGTCTTTAAGAAGAGACTGGACAGTCACTTGTCTGACATGGTCTAGGTTCTCCTGGTTGAGCAGGGGGCTGGACTAGAAGACCTTCAAGGTCCCTTCCAGCTCTGTTCTATTCTATTCTATGTTCAAAACATTCCAGAAAGTTGCAAGTTTTAAAAATGGGATTCAGCTTTTGATGGAGATAGGTTGCGTATAGATCTTATATTTCTGAAATGCATTCCGATGGCTTTGAAGCAGCCAAAGCACCTGGCCCCTATTGATCAGTTAGAACAGCTATTGTTATCATCTTACTAAGGGGAATTATAGATGATTAGAGGCTAAGTATAATGAAAATATCACACATATTTCAGCACTGAGTCTATGGTTTATTTCTCTTCGCCTGACACCAAGACATTTTACAAACAGAAAAATCAGGCCAACAGGTTGTAACTGATACAACATATCCTGCTCCTGACAGGATGGAGTGTGTTGATTAAAAGTAATGGCTAATTAGTTCTTCCAAAAAGGGGGAAACAATGTGCTAAGACAGGACACATAATTGCACAAATAAAAGATAATAATGATAAAACATCTGATTAAAAACTGTTTTGGGGGTGTGTTTTTTAGGATAATAAGGAGCAAAACAACGGAAGCAGGAGATAAACACCTTTAGAGGCCTAATAGACACCCTGGAGATGCAAAATACAACAATTAACGGAAATGAATAATTGATAGGGTATAATTAGGTCCCAGCCTGGGAACCCTCCGGGAAAGAGGAGACGATTTCATGGCAACAGGAGGATGAGAAATGACAGGTTATTCGTTCGTTTTCACAAATGAGGTAGAATTCAATCTGTCATATTGATCTTTTCTGACGTTTTGTTGTAAATGTTAACCTTCTGAAGAAGTGCAACTTCCTCATAAATCCAGAATTTGAAATCAGAGAAACAGCAATTAAGCTAGCAATAGGTAAAACAAGTCAAGTAATCAGTCACATTTCAATGAGAAGTAAAGATATAATAACAGTTGCAGGGATTATTATGAAATAGCCCGTGAAGTTGCTTGTTTGTTCAATTTCTATCTCTCTTCACCAAACTATCAAAGACCTTTCAATCAATCAATCATAAATCAATCAATCGGTCAATCAATCAATCAGTCAATCAATCAATCAGTCAATCAATCAATCAATCAATCAGTCAATCAGAATAGAACTGGAAGGGGCCTTGGAGGTCTTCTAGTCCAACCCTCCAGATCAAGCAGGAGACCTTATCTCATTTCAGACAATTTCACTTCCTTGCTCTAAATTCTTTGCAGGATTCTTTCCTATTTTTCTGAAATCAATAAAGAACATTCTAGACACCCTGATGTGGACGCTGTGATTTGCCCGAGGTCTATTCACGATATTTTCCCTCTCCTCTCCTTATTTCCTTTGTACCTGAAATTGCTCTGGCAGCCTGTTTTATGACTTCTGCCAATCACAGCTCATAAACATGAGTGGCAGCTGCCAGACACAGGCAGGGATTGGTTTATACAACTCCTAATTTAAAGCGAACCAAATTAAAAAGCCATGTTGCTTGGCAAGGGCATGCATCGGACTCTTCCTGCGTGCAGTCAGTAGGGTTGCCAGGTGTCCACTATTTGAGTGGACAGTCCACTTTTTTCACATTATGTTCACTATTTTTTCGCACAAAATAGTGGACATTTTTTTTTTATTCAAAAGCTTTATGATGAAATGGTACGTAATCTAAAGCTGTACAGTCTACTTTTTTTTACTACTTAACCCCCCCGCCCCCCGCTTGTCCGCTATTTTTTGGAAGCAGACCTGGCAACCCTAGCAGTCAGAAGACGGACAGATGTGCTTATTTGAACTCATTAACAACAAGATTGTGATATTGACTGGTAATAACGACATAGTTCCATTAATAACCATCGCTGTGTTAGTAATGTATCATGAAAGTGGAAACTATGAAGAAGGAACAAGGGAAGGAGCAGGACATTTTAGGAATGGCATTAAGGATAATAAACGAAAACCGAAATATAACAACAGTAGCAATTATTATCCAGCTTGCCCCTACTATTACCAGGGAGTGAGAAATTTCTGAGTAACTCCTCACGGAAGTAATATCTGTGGCAAAGCCAACTCCACGACCTGAATATTACTACCTTAATAACAAGTCAGATACCCCTCTTTCTTTCACTGCCCAGTTTGTAGAGCTGCAGAGAAAGGATTTTAAAAAGCCCGTGTTTTGGCATTTGGGAAGAAAGTAAGACAGGCTAGTTAAAACTGTGCCTCAAAAACCGATAGGTTGAACAAATAACGCAAGCATGAAACTTAGAGGTCGAAGCTATTTTATAGATTAGATCCTAGAATTCACCTTGGAAACGGAGAAGAGATTGAAATGGTAAACTACTTGGGGGTCATCAACATTGGCAGTGACGCTGCAATCCTCAAGCTAACTTCCAATTTTGGCATTTGACACAAAAATAAAGCCAGGGCAAAATGAAATATTTTTTTAAACAGATTGTCTACAAACTTCATCCATCCAGGTTGCTCAGTCATGGCTTATTTCAATAACCTTGGTTCGCACACTAGGTTCAGTATTGTTATGTCAAGCTAAACTCTCATGCACATTCCTCCCCCCAGCATCATCTAACTCTAAGAGTAAAACATAAGAAGAAAATGGTTGCATCTCCATCTGTTGTCAAAGCGAAAACATCCGATGTTAGCAGCTTTGACAGCCTGTTGATACCTTCCTTGGTCTCTACCAAGGCTCCTTGCCTTATCTGAATGGATATTGCCATCATTAACAAACCACAGTTCCAAAATCATCAAATTAATTCCAAGAGTGTCAGCTCTCCAGGTAAACCAAGATAGGAAACCCAACTCGCTGAACTAATGATAATCTCCAGGGTTATCCATACATTCCATCCCAAACACCGCCTCGAATCCCAAGCGTGCTTCATAAACGGAATCCATTTCACAAATTAAAATGGCAGGTTCCTTCCGATCAATGCTTTGGTTCTCTGGCATTAAAAGAATTATTAGAATAAATAGAATTTATCTGCCGGTACAAGAGCAGGCATATTCTGGAACGATGAGTAGTGCCATTATATATCAGTGAACACACGTCCAAGAATCTGGCTGTCATTATTTTAGAAGATGAAATGCAGTGGAAACATTCCTAGATATTTCTATGGAAGAAGAAGGAAGTGTGGGTTTGCTGAAACGCAACAGCACTGTGGGGGAGTTTGCTGACGGTACCAATTTCTTGTAGATCAAACAAGTAAGATTTATTCAGTATTGGATTGTTGTGGTGTGTGGGAGGGGGTGGGGAATGGGGCAGGTTAAAGCAGTTTGAACAGACAAAAACTCAGAAAAAAAATCTTCTGAACTCAAACCCAAGGTTGACCTATCCTACAAAAATACGAATACAACAAGATTACTTGGCACACACGCAATCAATTAGTCGCCCAATCAATATTTTGTACTGTGCATATTACATTCTAAGTGTCTCCCAAATGCATGCCCCCTGACTGGGCCATGCAAGTTCTCTTAACCTGATCCAGATGTGATAAAATTGCAGAATGGGGGGGCAGGAGTTCTTCTGCTGTCAGATGCTACAAGAAGCAATCATAACATGGGACCGATTCTTTGCTACTCTCTACAAGGGGTTTTGAATTTAGACTTTGTCTCAAGTGCTGCTTTTCAAACTCAATTTTGAGATACTTTTGAGGGTGCTGTTTTAAGTTTATTGTTGTGTGAAGGGCATCAGGAGTTACCTAGGTTCTGGGTAAACCTCTTTCTGTAAGGCCACACTTGGAATACTGCATCCAGTTTTGGTCACCGCGATGTAAAAAAGATGTTGAGACTCTGGAAAGAGTACAGAGAAGAGCAACAAAGATGATCAGGGGACTGGAGGCTAAAACATATAAGGAAAGGCTGCTGGAATTGGGGATGTCCGGTTTAACGAAGAGAAGGACGAGGGGGGACAGGATAGCAGTCTTCCAATATCTCAGGGGCTGCCCCAAAGAAGAGGGAGTCAAGCTATTCTCCAAGGCGCCTGAAGGCAGGACGAGAAGCAATGGGTGGAAACTAACCAAAGAGAGAAGCAACCCGGAACTAAGGAGAAACTTCCTGACAGTGAGAACAATTAACCAGCGGAACAACCTGCCTCCAGAAGCGGTGAATGCTCCAACACTGGAAGTTTTTAAGAAGAGACTGGACAGCCATTTGGGTTTCCTGCCTGAGCAGGGGGTTGGACTAGATGACCTCCAAGGTCCCTTCCAACTTTATTATTATTATTGTTGTTGTTGTTGTTGTTGTTGTTATTCCTACCCATGAAAATGACACCAAGGATTCTTCACCTTTGAAGAAAAGGATAACATGAACTTATTTTCTATCAAAACTAGAATAAAGCTTATTTCCTGTATCCACAAAAGTACGAAAGCCTTTGCAGTTTTAGTTTTGTTATTCCAGTTTATGCAAATTCCTTCAGGTGGAATTTAAATCCTGGTGATTTAATAGATGCCCGCATGCGATTTTCATGCAACCGCATCAACCTTTCTTTTTTCAGGATGTTTTTGACATCCTAGCAGAGCGCACAGCTCTGATTTTCCCAAAACAGTAGTAGGATTCTGGTTTGCATGTTGCTTAGTATCTGCAGCCAGAAAAGTTCAACCAACATTGCCACCTTTGGAGATACAAAAAACAACTAATAATCCATATGTCTTAACTGGGCCCACCTGAAATTAAGCACGAAACAATCAAATAAAAAAGTCTATTCCCTCTCATATGTTAGCAGACATACAAAACATACCTGCAAAGTCCCTTCTGGGGACTTTGATTCTAAAAACAGATGCTTTTCTTTTCATCCCAAATAACACCCCCCCCCCCCATCTTCTTAGATCAAATCATTTGAAATATTGTTACTGAAATACATCCATTAATTAATTTCCTACCATATCTTTGCCCAAGTGACTCCTAGGCAACGTATTATGTTGTAATTTTTACAGAAGCCTCCATGCTAGATTAATTAAACCCTTCACTGAAGAACTGTCACATCACACTTGTCCAAAACGTTGCGATATTTTGCCTAGCAGCTAGGAGTGCACGCCAGTGCACAGTAGGTAAAATGAGTACGCCTTTTTAAAAACTTCAATTGATATTTTTACCACTTTTGGATGCTTCACCATTGCTCTATTGGTGAATTACGATGGATTTTATGTGTCTATGTTGCTCTGGTTCTCCCAGTGGCAATGTATGGCTGTGAAAGTTGGACCATAGGAAAGGCTGAGCGACAAAGAATGGAGGCCTTTGAACTCTGGTGCTGGAGAAGACTCCTACAAGTCCCCTGGACTGCAAGGCGATCCAACCGGTCAGTCCTAGAGGAGATCAACCCCGACTGCTCTTGAGAAGGCCAGATTCTGAAGTTGAAACTCAAGGACTTTGGCCACCTAATGAGAAGGAAGGACTCACTGGAGAAGAGCCTAATGCTGGGAAAGATGGAGGGCAAGAGAAGAAGAAAGGGACGACAGAGAATGAGGGGGCTGAATGGAGTCACTGAAGCAGTAGGCGTGACCTTAAATGGACTCCAGAAGATGGCAGAGGACAGGAAGGCCTGGAGGAACGTGGTCCATGGGGTCGCGATGGGTCAGACACGACTTCGCAATTAACAACAACAACAACATGTTGCTCTATGGTTATAATGCATGAAACAGATGAAATTTTTACTTAGAAACATTTTTACTGCATGAAAATAATCCCTTACTTACGTTCCAGATTAAAATAAGAAAAGAAAAATGTAAGGCTATGGACAAAAATATCTACTTTTGCACTTGAGAACTGAGCAATGCCATTTAAGCAATTTGAAGGGTGATTTGATTAATGTTTCACTGAGACAAATCACCCCTTTGAAGTACTGAGCATTCCCTCCAAAAAATGAATATTGAACAGTTTGCATGACAAACCTCTAATGAGGTTGAGCAAAAGATAAAAATAAAGATTTCCAAATGTTCACCAGTGTTAAATATTGTTTTTTTTAAATTGGATGGCCATAATGTTTTCTTGTGTTTCCTTTTGGAAAAGAACACCGTGAAATCTGCAGCAAATGGGATTCCTATGATGAGGAATATTTGTGGACATTTCCATATTTTGAGCATGAGGAACGTGTGCATGAAGAATGGAATGGAACAGAATAGAATAACAGAGTTGGAAGGGACCTTGGAGGTCTTCTAGTCCAACCCACTGCCCAGGCAGGACATCCTATACCATTCTGGACAAATGGCTGTCCAATCTTTTCTTTAAAATCTCCAGTGATGGAGCATCCACAGATTCTGGTGGCAAGCTGTTCCACTGGTTAATTGTTCTCACTGTCAGGAAGTTTCTCCTTAATTCCAGGTTGCTTCTCTCTTTGATCAATTTCCAACCGTTGTTTCTTGTCCTGCCCTCTGGTGCTTGACCCCCTCTTCTTTGGGGCAGCCCCCCAGATATTGGAACATTGTTATCATATCACCCATAGTTTTTCTTTTCGTTAGACGAGACATACCCAGTTCCCAACATATAAGGAACGGTTGCTGGAATTGGGTATGTCTAGTTTAACGAAGAGAAGGACGAGGGGGGACATGATAGCAGTCTTCCAATATCTCAAGAGGCTGCCACAAAGAAGAGGGAGTCAAGCTATTCTCCAAAGCGCCTGAAGGCAGGACAAGAAGCAACGGGTGGAAACTAACTAAGGAGAGAAGCAACCTGGAACTAAGGAGAAACTTCCTGACAGTGAGAACAATTAATCAATAGAACAACCTGCCTCCAGAACTTGTGAATGCTCCAACACTGGAAGTTTTTAAGAAGAAACTCGACAGTCATTTGTCCGAAATGGTATAGGGATTCCTGCCTGAGCAGGGGGCTGGACTCGATGACCTCCAAGGTCTCTTCCAACTTTATTATTATTATTATTATTATTATTATTATTATTATTATTATTATTATTATTATTATTATTATTATTATTATCTGCCTTGGAGAATAAGATGAGCAATCCTGAATGGTATGTCTGTATGGAACCAACACTCTTAGACTTCTAAATTGTCAGGGGTAAAAGTGAACCAGGAAAAAAAATGAATAAATAAAAATAATTCAGGGATTAAAAAGGGGTATGGGTTTTTTTTAAAATAAAATGATCAAGCAGGAATATTATCCCCTTGAAATCATTTAATTATTTAATCAGTAAGTTTTCACAAGCACAGACAAAAGTGACTATCTCATTCATGTTCTGTTGATTCTCAGGGTTAAAACAGATTTAAAATCAATGAGCGAAACTCAAGCAGATAAAAAACAACAACAGAGCCCCTATCTATATCCTCAAAGGCTGTAATTCAGAAGTGTTTCTGATGTTTTTTTCTTAATTAAGTAGTTGCATTCTTCCTTTATGTAAATGGTTTATTTCTGGGCTATAACCAAGACTTTTAACCAGCATAATGTCAGATATTTACACTTGTCTTATGAAACTTTAATCACGATTTTCATTTTTTTTTTTAATTTTAAAGTGATCATTCTTCTCTGTTGCAAACTGTTTTGAAGCATATGAATTTTAAATTTAAAAAAAAGCTCTGTTTTGAAGCATATGAACCTTGAAGTCAAACAAATTAAAGGGATATCAAAAGTTCTTTTTTGAACTATTACTCTATTTTTTTTGCTTAGGGGGATATCAAAATGTACACATAAGCATTAAATCTGTTAGTTGTTTATGTTTATTGTAGTTCAACAAGAGCATTATGCATTATTTAAAATGTTCCAGTCAATCACTTTGTTTCAATGTTTCATTTTAAACTGTGAGCACTCCGGGCCATTTTGTTAAGATGAATGTTCAGCTTAAAACCCGCTTTTTAATTAACACATACATTTATAACTCAATATTATAAAGCAATTAAAATTTATCTGGAGACAAGAATAAAAAGGAAAGCAGACTTACGTTACGCAATTTGCCCTGGCTTTTTTGCCCACGTTCATCCCCAAATGAGAACTAGTTAAAAATAATTGCACTCCCAACCCTGTTAAATTTAGAGGATCACCAGACTGGAAAGAGAGAGGAATCTGTTCTATTGTTGATCCAATGGATCATCCCCAGGGGATACAGCTCTGGATATAACACCATAGGCTGGCAAAGTCAAAGTGCATTTTTGGGTCAAAAAACTTCAGCTTAATTACATTTTTTAATCAGCCCCTGCTAGAAACAGTCTGATCAGTCAGATTTTTTCCTACTCCATCTCTTGGCATCTTCAAAATTATCCAGTTGACCGAACAGAAATTGGGTTGATTTTAACCTTTTGAATCAAAATAATAGCAGGAAAAAATAGTCTCAAATTCTATCTCAGGATAACTCTTCTTATTTTGGTTTTCCTTCTTTCAACATGCTTCACGTTACAGGGATATAGAGATGATTATTAAACTGTATTTGGGGGTCACAAAGAATTGGAGTTTGCATTAAGGAATATATCGTAAACGTACTGCTTGCTTTCCATCTTTTAAAATGCACTAGATAGGACCACAGAAAGAGGGGGGGGGGTTTTCAACCTATTTTCCAAAGCACCTGAAAACCAGACAAGGAATAAGGGATGGAAACTGATCAAGGAAAGATTCAACCTGGAAATAAGGAGAAATTTCCTGACAGTGAGAATGATCAACCAGTGGAACAGAAGTTGCCTTCAGATGTTGTTGGTGTTTCATCACTGGAGGATTTCAAGAAGAGACTGGACTGTCATGTGTCAGAAATGGTGTAGGGACTCCTGCTTGGGCAGGGGGGTGTTGGACTAGATGACCTCCAAGGTCCCTTCCAACTCCGTTATTCTAATATTATTCTAATATGATCAAAGACCCATCCCTTTTAACCTGCACCACACATTCTCCAATAATTTAAAAAAAAAAACAAAAGGGTGGAGTTTTAATCTCACAGTTTTTGACCAAATCCCAGTTTTTAAACTCTTCTTGCCTTCTATGTCATTACCTCATGCTTGCTGCTATTACCTTTAGCTTACTGCAAGATATGCAGTGTGTGTGTGTGTGTGTGTGTGTGTGTGTGTGTGTGTGTGTGTGTGTGTAGGAGTAACATATATGGTTCGATCCTGCTCAAAGCAGAACAAAATTTGCAGACATCACTGGCATGAACTAAAAGTCTAGGATCAATTGAACTGCTGCTACCAGGTCTTCATGATATACATCTACATCAAGTTTTTGTCCTTGGGATGCGATGAATAACCCTTTGATCTCACTGTTTTTCTTTCAATCTTACCTTCACATAGCAGGTAAAATTGTGACCTCTTCATACAGCAACAGAGCTGATAAGGAGCTTGCAAACAAATGCAATTATGCCTGTACATGACACACACACTTATCCTTCTGAAATGATTAGAATGTCACTAAGCCATTTTTTTCCACATTAATCTTGTAAGGTTTTGGAGGCACCCTGATATAACAGACACTGGAGTGTTATTTCCTTTCACTTCTCTGCCATACAGTAATCTCTCAGCTAATCCTGTTCATTCTTTAAATTGGATGTGTGTCCTGAATTGCTATCCTTTCCTTCAAGGGCCAAAACATCTTGTTATAAGCATCTACCGATTTCCCCCGATGATCAATATTAACTAGCTATTATATTCAAATTAAATTCCGACAATGGCATGTGCAAATAAATTACTTCTGCTTTCAAAAGAAGGACTAGCAGTGTTCCAGTATTTGAGGGGTTGCCACAAAGAAGAGGGGGGGGCAACCTATTATTCTCCAAAGCGCCTGAAGGCAGAACAAGAAGCAACGGATGGAAACTAATCAAGGAGAGAAGCAACCTGGAACTAAGGAGAAACTTCCTGACAGTCAAAACAATTAATCAGTGGAACAACCTGCCTCCAGAAGTTGTGGGTGCTCCATCACTGGAAGGTTTTAAGAAGAGACTGGACAGCCAATAAAGGAGAATATTTGTAGCTTAGGGTTGACACAAGGGGTCCTTGGTGCTCTCTGAGCTTGCTTGTTTCCTTGTAGATGTTTCATTACTGAAACTAAGAAACTTCATCAGGGCTAGTCCTATTTTTATCCATCATTGGTCCATTAGCACTGATGATGTTACCAAATTTGGGTAATGAAACATCTGCAAGAAAACAAAGAAGCTCAGAGAGCACCAAGGACCCCTCAGATTGGATAGCCGCTTCTTTGAAATAGTGTAGGGCAGGGGTAGGCAACCTCGGCTCTTTTATGACTCATGGACTTCAATTCCCAGAATTCCTGAGTCAGCATAGCTGACTCAGGAATTCTGGGAGTTGAAGTCCATGAGTCAGAAAAGAGCCGAGGTTGCCTAGCCCTGGTGTAGGGTTTCCAACTTGAGCGGGGGTTGGACTAGAAGACCTCCAAGGTCCAACTCTATTATTCCATTATTCTGATTTCTCTGCATCCTCTTGCTGTCTTCTGTACTGGCCTCCCAAGAGTTTGCTAAGTTACCCTGAATAAAAATGTTGACATTGGACATGGGGTCCCAGTGTTGAGTGATAGCAGATTCTCCATTCAATGCTCTCCCCTTTCTTTGCTAACCAAGACAGCATCCGCAAAGAAGTCATTCATTCATTCATTCATGGGGACAGAGAGCTCCCAGTAGGCAGTTCTTTCACAACGCAATTTCTGTGATTCGATCCAAAACGCATCAAATGGTGACTCCGATAGTCTAAGCAAAGATTTATTTATGGTGTTTATTTATCACTCTTTTCAAACCACCCATCTCCCTCACAGAGGGGCTTCTGTTTGCTGCTCCAAAGGAGTTCTGCAAGGCCAGCCAGTTCTTCTTGCTAAGAGAGTAGCAAGCCACAACGATTAAACGATGACGCTCAAAAATTGAGGCCCAAAGACTCTCGGAATTAGAAATCACCCGAAATGGGTTTTCAGTGTGAAGAGATCAAAATAATTCTGGTTTATTTCAAAAAATCCAAACACGCGCAGGAAAATAGGATCCACGATCAGAGCTTGGTCAACGTACCAGGATAGCAAGTCCAAAGCGCTCTAGAATTTTGCCCCACTTTGTTTGTCTTTTTACTGCAAATGTTTCCACCGGCTGGTATGTGAAACTGCACTTCAGACAAGGCCAGCCTTGAGAGGTTCTGCACAGGTGAGAAAGTTGTTTTATACTTTTTATCTTCGGTCTTAAGCTGACTTCTTTAGCTTAAAATTTGAATAATGCCAGTCTCCACCAGCATTCAGTTAGAAGGAGGCTTTTGAATTATAAAACGTCTGTCTGTCTGTCTGTCTGTCTGTCTATCTGTCTGTCTGTCTGTCTGTCTAATATCGCCACTTATCTCATACACATGATTCTGGGAGGCTTGCGAACAGCTTAAACAGTGTTCATAACTATCCCTGATATTTGTCTATGGAGATTCTCCGTCATCCAGGTCCTGGTTGTCCCAAAGGTGCTTTTTCCAAAGGCAAGTGGACTTTCTTGTTTTTCTTTGAAGACCTTTCGCTTCTCATCCAAGAAGCTTCTTCAGCTCTGACTGGATGGATCCTTCCATTCCCCACCATCCAGTCAGAGCTGAAGAAGCTTCTTGGATGAGAAGCGAAAGGTCTTCAAGGAAAAACAAGAAAGTCCAGTTGCCTCCTGAAAAAGCATCTTTGGGGGACCCACGTTATGTGGGCTAACAACACCCACGGCACTCCTGTGAGTAACAGCCCTTCCGATCACTGGGACCAACTGCAGGGGGGAAGTTACTATACAGAGCAAGCAAGCCAAGGCGCGTTTATGCTTGCTAAAGTTTCCTCAGTGCTTTCTGTTTAACTGTGAAACCTCACATGTCTGTGCGCAACAACAGTGTGGGTGTGACAGGATGATTTGTGTCAATAAGGAATCAATTAAGGTGTTGCCTCATCTCACAAGTGATTAATGTTAACTAGTGCTTATTAATTCAATTAGTACTAATTGGCTTTTCTCTCTGGCTCTGCCCTTTTTGGGGAATGAGGCCTCTGGCAACATATAGGTGTGTGGGTGTACACACACATGTATAGACATGCACAATATATTAGACCTGCAAAGTCTACTGCATGCACATTTATTGGGGTATGTCCACGAGTCATAAAAGAGCCAAGGTTGCCTACCCCTGGGATAGCCAGACTGATTTACTTCCACATAATCAACCCCTTGGATTCGATTCTATCCACATTCCTTATGGACTTTTGTAGCAAAGGGTATTTTGTGTGGGTTAGAAAATTAATTCCCAAACAAGGAAGCCTCACAATTCTTCCCAGTTTAGTAGGCTACAACATCATCACACTGTTTCGGTTATGAAGGCTCATACTTGAAACGCTGCAGTGCCATTGCCAACGGCTGCCGGCACGGAAAGCAGTAATTAGAATCTGACAACTGATATTTTTCTGCTGGAAGACCGCAGCCCAGCTTAATAAACAGAATTAAGTTATTAATGGAGCTTTTCACCACTACTTTTAAGAGCAATTATTACATTCACACCAGTGTAAAGGGCAGCAGGGGCCATTACGAGGGGGTTATATTTTTCTGTCCTTTATAAAATTCGTCCCTCTCGTTTCGTATCACTGCCTGCCGGGGCACAGCCACAATTGTGCTATTCTTTTTCCGTGCTGAAAGACAGGCACTGAGTGCACGGCGTAATCTTCTGGAATCTTTTGATACCGCAGATTGCAACAGAAAAGGCCGCCCTCGGATCAGTGAACCGTGTAATAAGTCTTCCCAGGAAATCTCATGAGTGATAAAGATAACGGAAAGGAACTTCATGAAATTTGGCTGCCATAATAAGGCTGGTTCAGTCGAAATGTTCAGTCTCTAGGGAGGACTTCATTTGGGGTACCTCTGCAAAACACCCACCTATATATTCCCACACCTTTCCTCCCCGTATTTATTTCAGTGTCGGTGAAAATAACATCCTGATTAAAATCCAGAAGAAAACGGGGCATATGCACATAAAATAAGATGTGTCAAACTCTGAAATTTACCTCTAGAGGACCAAAGGAAATTTCATAATATTTCATCTACCTTCTGATAACCGTGATGGTAGAACTGTGTTTGCCAGGTGCAGGAATTGCCTGATTTTCACTATTAAAAGAAAACCTGTAAAATGATGTTTGTTCCTGGCAAATAGATGGGGAAGAAATGGAGGTAGTGACAGATTTTATCTTCCTGGGCTCCAAGATCACCACAGATGGGGACTGCAGCCAAGAAATTAAAAGATGCTTGCTCCTGGGGAGGAAAGCCATGGCAAATCTAGACAGCATACTAAAGAGCAGAGACATCACCCTGCCAACAAAAGTGCGTATAGTCAAGGCCATGGTGTTCCCAGTTGCAAGGTATGGCTGTGAAAGTTGGACCATAAGAAAGGCTGAGCGCCAAAGAATGGAGGCCTTTGAACTCTGGTGCTGGAGAAGACTCCTGCGAGTCCCCTGGACTGCAAGGCGATCCAACCGGTCAGTCCTAGAGGAGATCAACCCTGGCTGCTCTTTAGAAGGCCAGATCCTGAAGTGGAAACTCAAGGACTTTGGCCACCTAATGAGAAGGAAGGACTCACTGGAGAAGAGCCTAATGCTGGGAAAGATGGAGGGCAAGAGAAGAAGGGGACGACAGAGAAGGAGGTGGCTGGATGGAGTCCCTGAAGCAGGAGGCGTGAGCTTCAATGGACTCCAGAAGATGGTAGAGGACAGGAAGGCCTGGAGGAACGTGGTCCATGGGGTCGCGATGGGTCGGACCCGACTTCGGAACTAACAACAACAACAACAGAATTCTTGGGGGTCTCTCAGCTTCTTGGTGGTTGGTCTGCAAAAGTTTCATTAACCAACCAGGTAAAGTTACAGAGGATGTTAGCTAGTTGGGCAATGAAACATCTGCAAAAAACCAGCCAAGCTCAGAGAGTATCAAGAGCCCCATGTTCAATCTCAAACTGCAGATATTGTGTCTTGCATTGGTCATCCATTATGCTTCGTGTAACTTAATCTCTATTTGGGGCCGAAAGGAAACTTCTTTTCTTGTGGGTGAATTGTATTTTATCCACTTGCGGTCTGAGATCACAATAAAAACAGAAATTGGAAACAGGAAGGAAGGAAGACCCCTGACCTGGCTATTTGAAAAATGACCAAATAACTCGCTTTCAGAACGAGACCAAGTAGCCACCCATACCTCTAGGAGTGATAAAGCTCTACTGGACAGTACAGTAGTCAAATATTATATTAATAATTTTCAGCCAGAGAAATCTCTTAGAAGAAGGACGATCTGTATCTCATTTATATGGTAATTTTCAAAAGCAAATCTTTCCCCTTGTTTTTATTTTCACAAGCTAAGTGAAGTTTATGGTTTTTCTGTTAGTGTTGTTCTTTCTTATCCTGTGGTTTATCATATTCCCTAAGGAAATATTCTGCCACATCGGCACAGCCCTTCTGTCTTCCTGAAAGTAACCCCACTGCCTCCAAATAAATATCAAAAACAAACACGAAGGGAGGAACATTTTGTGGTTCTTATGCCGGAAATTACACAGATGGAAATTAATCACCGGCTCCCACTTCTCCCTCTGTGTAATCCTCCTATTTCAAACAAGAAATGAAGGCAGAGATAAAAAGGGGAATCTGATCAGAATTCCTGTCATATATTCAGGACAAAATTCCTGGAGCCATAATCGTTTGTGACAGATCAAAATGCCCGGAAGCTGAATTTCCTCCATAAACATTAGGAAACATGTCATCCCCTCGGAAGAAAATAAGAAGCCGAGATTTTAATTTCAGAGTCTGTAGGGTTCTATAGCTGGCTAAGGCTACACTTTAACTGAATTATGATTAACCAACAATATCAGGTAACTACACTAACATAAATCTCAAATGCATATAAAGAAAAAAATGGAGAAAATTAAAAAAAAAACTACTATTGCAATGTAAATAAAGGTATTGTACATGTACAAAGGTACCATATATGTAAAGTATACCACATTATAGTCTCATCATTATCATTTTAGCCATGGCAACCTTGGCTCTTTTATGACTGGTGGACTTCAACTCCCAGAATTCCTGAGCCAACATGGCTGAGCTTGGACACTTCCCTTTCCCCTCAGCATGGCTGGCTCAGGAATTCTGGGAGTTGAAGTCCACGAGTCATAAACGAGCCAAGGTTGCCTACCCCTGGCCATGATCCATCCACTGCAGGATGACACATGTGTTAAGAGCAGGCAGCACACACCGATCGAAAACTTTTCTCTTTGGGAATAGGGGGAGTTTGTTCTTGAAAATTACACTTAACTTGTAGAATTCCTGCCAACCACATTTAACACAGCCGTTTAATTTTCTTGGTTGTATCACCTTCCACCGAGATCCGTTGGCCAAGGTACTGAAGTAAATCATCAAGAGCCAATCCACACTGTGGCAATTGAAGGTGGCAATTGAAGAGACCTGGTCAATGCTCATCTCAAATGTTAGGTGATCTAAGAGGTTTCCAGTGTGGTACAATTATTATTATTTTGGCTGCTAAAATGAAATAGATAATAAATTCTTTAGTTGTAAAAGTTGACGTTTGGTCCTGTAAATTAAAAATGAGGTTCTGGGGAACATTCAATTCTTTGTTTAGTGACATTATTTAGGATCACTACAAATGAAAAAAAATGACTTTTTTTTTTGACAACCTCTTCAACATTTAGAAGAATAATTTTGCTATATGTGTGCCAATCTAACAGAAAAAGACGATCTTCCATAACAGATTCCACAGATCAACACCCCAAGCTTCCTTTAAATCCTATGGTGGACTTCCTATTTCTAGTTACAATAATAACCCATGCATTTCTGAGATTGACCTTCTCAGTTGTTCTAAACCAGGGGTCTTCAAACTTGGCCCTTTTATGACTTGTGGACTTCAACTCCCAGAATTCCTCAGCCAGGCATGCATGCCTGGCTGAGGAATTCTGGGAGTTGAAGTCCACAAGTCATAAAAGGGCCAAGTTTGAAGACTCCTGTTCTAAACCATGAAGAATTAAATTCTCAAAGTTGGTGTACGGATGTCTTCCTGAAGCTCTAATATTTCTATTGCCCAAAAGAGATTTGAGTTGATATCCAAAGAGCCATGGTAATTTTCTGATTGTTATTGCGAGATTCCCTGTGACTCTAACAATCTTTTCTTTTTGTCTGTAAAAGGCTAGACTTGCTAATCTCAAAATGAGTTGTTGTAAACGACTTTGCCAATCAAGTTTGCTCTTCAAATTACTGTATAGCAAGCTCAGTTCTTCACAAAGAATGTGGTTAACCAGGTTTTCCCAAGTGAGCATGGCCTTTTAGAGAGTTTGGGAAGCAGGGAGCAAATTTATCACCCTGTCAATCATCTTCTGGACAATAAAGAGTATCCTGGCCTAATGATACATATCAGAGCTATTTTATTGCCTAAGCAACCATCTTTGGTTGCTATTAAGGCAACTTTCTCTGTTGAAATAAGTCTGCGTCATAATAGTAATGAATTTCTGCAAAAAGGATCTTATGAAATGGCTCTTTTCAGCTCAAAGGGGAAAAAATTATAATTGCTCTGAAAAAAAAGTGGCATTGAAGCTTTTAATGGTGATTGTCCTCTTAACAATGGGGTAAGATCATTTAAGTCTGTTTCTCTCTAAAGCTGCAAACACTTGTGTCCCCGCTGCTGAAGGGAGGGAGGATATTTTTACAGGCACAGATGGAATTAAGTTTAACTATAATTTTGCTTTGTTGCTGCATTTGCTGGGGAATCAATGTGGTGCTTTCTTTACCATAAAATAGGTTATTTTCAGTCAATGCAATTTCATTGCTTGGGCCTCTCATACCGTTCTTAAAAATGCAAGGATTGAACTTGGATTTTGTTGTTAAGAGCCCAGGTTCAGCAGAAATCTAAAATGCTAAATTCTAATAATCTCCACATCTGAGGTGACTAAATGAGACAGCTGATTGAAAATAGCCTTCTTTCTTAATGTACATATTCTCATTTTACCAGATAATATGTTTGAATTACCTTAAAAATGCCTTAAATGACCCCAATTCTCATTTCCAGAACTGAATACAGGAAATGTGCTTCAGACTGACGGTGTGATTTTTCTTTCTCTCATTCTTCCGATTTTTGACTTGGACTGTTCTTCCATTATTAGAAATCTAATGTATCCTCATAATTTATTTCACAGTCTGAGCCCATTTAGTTTGAGCTCCTTTTTTTACAAAAAATCTAGAATGTGTTACTGACACCGTGACATCCCTGGAAACAAGAAAGAGTAACTACAAAACTGTAATTAAATTTTCTTGATGATTGTCGTACCTCAGTGAAATAAAACCAATAGACCTGAACTCTTTTCGGTGTCTTTTATCCAGTTTGATTTGAGCATTAATAAAGCAAAGATCCTGAAGCTGAAACTAAAGTCCTTTGGCCACCTAATGAGAAGGAAGGACTCACTGGAGAAGGGCCTAATGCTGGGAAAGATGGAGGGCAAGAGAAGAAGGGGACGACGGAGAATGAGGGGGCTGGATGGAGTCCCTGAAGCAGGAGGCGGGAGCTTCAATGGACTCCAGAAGATGGCAGAGGACAGGAAGGCCTGGAGGAACGTTGTCCATGGGGTCGCGATGGGTCGGACACGACTTCGCAACTAACAACAACAAAGCAAAGATTAAAGCAGTGTTTCTCAACCTTGACAATTTTAAGGCATGTGGACTTCAACTCCCAGAATGCCACAGCCAGCAATGCTGGCTGTGGCATTCTGGGAGTTGAAGTCCACATGCCTTAAAATTGTCAAGGTTGAGAAACACTGGATTAAAGAATATTTCTTTCATTACACTATTGCAGCTTTTTGCACAACTGGTTCCTCTCATCCTGTCACCTTTCCTTTCAGAACCTTCTTTGGGAGTTGCAGATTTTTTGCAGCTGGAACGGACCTTCATCTAATTAACCGGTCTAATCTCAATTTTGAAGTATCTGTAGAGGAATTTAGCCCTGGCCATTAGAAGGAGGCAGGAGGGGGGGAAATAAAACTTTGGTTCCCAAGTCCTCGGGGTAAGAGGGTGTGACTGGCCCACTGTCACCTAGCAGGCTTTGTGCTTAAGCTAGAACTCCCATTCTTCCATTGTCTAGCCTGATGCTTTAACCATGCTCCAACCTGGCCTATGGCCTATGTCCCTGAAATCAATTAGCAGATTCATATAATTAAGTTTAGCTATATAAATGTGGCTATGATTTGCCCAAACTGAAAAGTGGTTAATTTAAAAAAAAAAACCCCGTCTGAAGTCCACACAGGGATTGGCAACCTAAGTATCTCGAAATCAAAAGACTGAACAAATTATTCACAAGATCGTTAAGTCCACATAGCCATGCCCAATTGGTTTTAGATTCTATCAAGTTAGATGTTCAAAAGTATAGAGAAACGTGAAATAAAAAACTGAAACGTCTCATTCACTACATAAACTTAACTGTAAAATCATTCTGGCAACTATTTCTACTCATTTGAAATTATAATTAATTCAACAGCCTCCAGGAGCCTGGAAGGAAGAAATTAAATCCACAAAAGACCCACAGAAGGGTTATTCTATAATAGAGGAGTTGACTGCGGTATTTTCTTTATATTAGAGGTGCCGGACATTATTAAAATCTGTGTGATCGGCCATATGGTCTCAATGAATGTTAATAAAAACACTCACTTCTGGGAAGTAATTCAATCTCGATTTCTGAAAGCTACATTTCTGGTTTCAAGGTGACTCTCAAACATAGGACCCGTTCAGTAACGGGTGCTCTTTTAACGAAGGTTTTGAAAAATAGATTGGACAACCATTTAACCAAGTTGGCATAAGGTCTCCTGCCTTGAGCAGAGGGTTGGATGAGGAAACCTCCAAGTCCTAGGAGTCTACCTCCTATACAATTAAAATAATAATAACAACCCAGAAACCACAGCCAGTCTAGAGATTAACTGGAAGAAAAGCTGCAGATCAAAAGTTCACTGGAACAGGGACGTTTTCATTTGCTGCATAGCCGCCCATCTGTAGAGGGCCAGATATTCCATAAAATGGAAGCTATAACCCCAAGAAGGCCTGTCACCTGGTCGATATCCTATGGGCCTCCCATGGGTCAACTCTCATTAGGTCCCCCAAGATGGGAAAGTATTGCCTGATATAACCTGATGATGCACACTGAAGAAGTATCACGGGGCAATGAGTTGACTTCAGGACTGGTAGGATATTCCTTCTTCAGATGTTACATCTTCCTGGCTCAACTAACTGTTGGAAATGCTTATATATACTCCCCTGAATAGAATAGAGCTGGAAGGGACCTTGGAGGTCTTCTAGTCCAGCCCCCTGCTCAAGCAGGAGAACCTACACCATCTCAGACAGGCGATTGTCTAGTCTCTTCTTAAAAATCTCCAGTGATGGAGCACCAACGATTTCTGGAGGCAAGCTGTTCCACTGGTTGATTGTCCTCACTGTCAGGAAATTCCTCCTTAATTCCAGGTTGCTTCTCTCCTTGATTAGTTTCCAACCATTGTTTCTTGTCCTGCCCTCTGTTGCTTTGGTGAATAATGTGACCCCCCTCTTCTTTGTGGCAGCCCCTCAATTACTGGACCACTGCTATCATGTCATCCCTATTTCTTCTTTTCTTTAGACTAGCCAAACCCAGGTCCCGCAGCCGTTCTTCGTATGTGTTAGCCTCCAGGCCTTTGATCATCATCTTAGTTGCTATTTCTCTGAATTTTTTCCAAACTCTTATACTAAAATAGTTCATTTTGTCATTGGGTGGGGTTTGGTTTGCAAGTATCTGAACTTTGTTATTCAACTGAGACAGAATGCAAAGTCCAAGACTATGTGATAAAATCAGGCACTTTAAAAAAGGTAATGATAAAGTTTAAGAAAACAGAAAGGAAGTGGACATAAGAGCCTAGGTCTACAAACCAACATTCCTCCCGTTCTTTTTAGCTTCTATTTAGCTACTCAAAACCGATTCAGTATAAACCTTACAGTATTTAAGGAAGAATTTCCTTCCAGGTTGTCTTATCTTTAATGGAAGTCTTCCAAAACTCACATACTGGTTTACCTTTATTCTAAGCATATACATTTCTGTTTTTAATTACCATGGTATTATCTTTCCAAATTAGTCACGGAAGTTATTTTTAAAAGGCATCGGTGGCACTGGGTATGCTGTTGGTTTTAACTGGACAAACATGCAAATTACATGCCTGTGTTTAAAGGGTCAATTGCTTAGTATCTCAAAGGCCACCCAAAACAACCACTGCACAAAACTTCCATTCTCAGAAGCCGTAAACAGCAAAATACTGCAAGTTGGAGAGGCAGGTGAAACTGATTGAAAAAAAAAAAGAAAAATATGGTTTCCCAGCAACCTTGTTGAATTAAGCTGCTTCAAACAGCTTAAAGAATAGCTAAGGCCAACAGTGGCTACTCTCTGTGAAAAGAAATTCTCCACGATCAACTGCCATAGATCTGGACTTTGTAAAATTGGATCAGAAATGAAAGCCAAACAAATTGAGACAATGAAGAGATTTCCTGATTTTACCATATTATTTTATTCTCCTGCTCCAGAAACACAGTGTAATTGTTTGATATTAAATAAGAGACTTATGTTGGCGTAGTCTTCACTTTCTAAATAAAATAGACCTGGTTCTCCAAATTTAGACTGCAACCCCCCCAAAAAAAAAAAAACAACCCTCACAATGGGCTTGTACTGATCGCTAACGACTTACAACAAGCATTAAAAAGGAGGGATATAAATTCACTGGTTAAATAATAAATGACTACAGAATGCTATTTTAGTTTAAGTGGATTCACCTGATCTGCTTAATGCTATTTCAGAAGAATAAAGTGGCTGCCACTTCATAAAAGATCAAATATATATTACTAGGTTCCGCCTAATTAGTTACAGCACAATTAATATACTTTGAAGTTTGTAGCATAAACAATGCCATATGTACTACAAGACAAAGCTTACTTACAAAGAGTACGTTATACTATGCTTTTTCTTCCCTCCTGGGAGCAGAAAAGCATTTTTCAGAAGCACTGGACTTGCATTCTTGGTGCTAGGATTAAAGTCTGTGCTAAATTTTTATTTTCCTGCTTTTGGTTTGTTTTTACTTTTTGCTCACGTTGTGTTTATGTTCATTTGTTCAATTTTTATCATCTTTATCATAAATGTAGAATAAATATTTTAAAAACACTTGTTTGTTGCGAGTAAAATGACAGAAATACTGATTAATTTTTGGAACAAGAGTAAAATCGCTGTCAAATATTAGAAAATCAAACAACAATGCTCTTGTCTAATTTTGTGTTGTTTTTGTTAATTTTTTTCCCCTTTGGATTATGTATTTTAATCTTTTGAACAAAATAAAAATTAAAACAAAACAGCAAGTCAAATATTACTAATATGTTTAAATGAACTAACTTAACACCAAAGGCTGCCTTGCTCTCTATTTTCATTGTTCCTGCAAATCTAATTTTGTAATAAATATACATATTACAGAACTTCAAAAATATTATTAAGATCTGTAAGAATGAAGGATTATCTTGGTTTGAAGAACAAATACTGAGATGGTGAAGGTTTAAGGTTTAAGTAAACTTACAAGGTTTCACCTTTCCTTTTAAACAGCAATATTGGCAATTTCCTGAAGCCACTGCAACCTAACCTTTTCAAGTAGATTAAAATAAATGATAAAACAAATGATGGGAGCAAAAGAATAATTAAAGACAAAAACAACTCTCTAAGACACAAATTTACAGCATTACTGAGTACTAAAAGTAATCTAGAGATAATATAGATCAGTTTACAGACAAGAGGTAAAATTCTGTCTCTCTTCCAGTTGATGTGTTGCAAAGTGACAAGAAAGTTCTTTTAGAAGAAATGAATTATTTTGAAAGCTTATATTGCATGATAAATATCTAACTACTGGCACACAGCTTTTGAATAACTTGTCTCAAAGATGTTTTTTTATGAGGCAACTGGACTTTCTTGTTTTTCTTTGAAGACGTTTTGCTTCTCATCCCAGAAGCTTCCTCAGCTCTGACTGGATGGTGGGGAAAGGAAGTTTAGAGCTGAAGAAGCTTCTTGGATGAGAAGCGAAAGGTCTTCAAAGAAAAACAAAAAAGTCCAGTTGCCTCCTGACAAAGCAACTTTGGGACAACCATGACTTGGATGACTGACAATCTCCACAGGCATTCTGAACAGCTCAAATTTGGGAAAGCTCCTCCCAAATTATATTGCAGAAAGCATTAAATCAAAATCCTCTCGGATATATAACATTTATTTATTTATAAAAATTTATTGGCTGCCCCTCTTACCACAAGGTAACTCTTAACCAACTTCACATTCTGGGTCTTAATATCGGGCTGAGATTTTAAAATTTCGAGGCTGCCGACAAAAACCTACGGTTTGACCTTCATCCAACTAAGGGGAAAAGGAGAGTTCTGATCCAACAACTTGAAAAGCAACTCATCTTATCGCATTGGAGCAGATGGCGCTGACGCATAATTACATTAAGTCGACCTGCCTGAGGAGTTTCTATAGTTTCTCCCCTCGTGTGTAACTCTTTCGGCGGTTTGCACGCCTAGTTGGAGAGGAAGGATGGCGGTGTCAAGCTGTGCTCATTCAAGCAAGAGGCTGCAGACAAGTTAAAATTAATGAGTCGAAAACCATGTAAAACATTTCATTTGAATAACGGGGTTCAATAGCGTTGCTTGTGTTTATCCTACTCTATTCATGAATCAATTCTCTGTATCGTTACAGGCAACAAATTCTACACCGACTTCTGAAAAACCCACAGAGCTATTGATTTTTGCCTTGCACCCCATCGTCCCGTTAATCAGGCTGTCTCAGGAGTTTCCAGCCAGGGCTGGAAGGGCTTTTAATCCTCCAAGGTTTACTCAAATGTCATAACCATCTGGAGAGAAAGAGGATTCCCCACTGAGTCTACTGACCACTGTTTTCTTTCGGTTCAAAAGACAACAGAAAGCAAACACCGCTAAAATGTTATATTTACCATGTTCTATAAAAAAACCCGAAACAAGACCTTTAAAAAAAATGGGTTTGGAGGGAACGAGAGTGTGAGGTCTCAAAACGATTACAATTTCTTAAGGAATTTCATTAATCTACATTATTAAAACCCATTCATCCAGTTCTTGTTTTTAGGACACAGGGCAAAACCCGCCAGTGTTAAAAACAGGAATTGTTTTCCGATGTCTAGAAGAGTCCATGATAAAACAAACAAACAAAAGAAAAAGTAGCAGCTGGTTGAAAGGCTAACAGAACTCATAAAAGTTTAAAGTCTCTTTCAAAGCTAACGAAGATGGCGTATTCATCGTTTCTACCCAATTGGCGTTTCAGACGTTGGGAAGGGGAGATGGACGAAAAATTCCTCATCTCAGGGATCGGCTGTTTGAGGGACCTGGGCAGGAAATGGGGTCTCTGGAGAATACGAGCTGACTTTTTATAGAACTGTTCCCCCCTAATTAGATGTTATTTATTATAGTCCCTGACCAGCAAGACTTTAGAAGTCAAAATGTTGAAAATTAATTCCAGGAATGAACAGTTGTGAGGTAAATGCTTGTACAAGACAACATGAGATAGCTCTTAGATAGTCAACTCGGACAATACTTCAAAATTTTCATTTTTTATCAGTGACTTCTAGAAGCACTCACATACATACACTTCTACTGTGGAAGTAGCCTCTTAACTCAGCTTCAGTCTCTGATGTACTTATTTATTTCAAGTTCTGTGCTTGGGGAAAAAAAATGGAGTCTAGAAATGCTCAGAGGAAGCTTCTGGAAAGAGGCGTCTGCCCTCTGAGAGCAATGCCCTTCTGGTAATTAATTACGATGCTTCTTTTAACCTATTCCGTGATTTTGCTTTCTGCTCCTCAGATGTGGTACTAAGCAAATGTTGACTGTTGATGTATCTGACATGTTTCACCTCAGCTTTTCATATAATTCTCATGTGCCTCACCTTTAGGCATGCTGCGGCCTAATTGGGGAAGTGCTCTGTGTCTCTAGATAACCAAGTTATTTCTAGACTCCTAAGTTTATGCCTGATATGCATAGCCAATATAGCAGCCAGTGCAGATATTCAGACAAACATCACAAAACACTGGATATCAACCTACTTGTCATATTCTACACCAGTTACAACACCTGCAGTGTTTTCAATGATACTCCCATGTAGGCTATAATACAGTAATCCAGACAAGATGTAACCAAGTTCAACTATGGTCAAGAAAGGGTGCAACTATCCACCCTTAGCCATTCTGGCCGTAAATAACAATAAATAGTAATAAAAATAAGTATACACCTCAGCCAGATCCACCTCCTTAGACCGAGGTGATTTTTTATTATTATTATTTAGATCTGGAAGATGAGAAAATAAGATTTGGTGCTACAGAACAATACACAACTAAGTGGTCTGTTGTCTTATTTTCCACATGTAATTTCCAGAAAAATGCAAAACATTTTTTTCCACGGGATGGACAGGGGAGAATCTAAACAAGAACTTCACAGCATGAGGAAGTGTTTAAACAGCCACTCTTCCAAATTATGGATCAATATAATACATGAGCTTGTCTCCACTCACTCACTGTCTCTTTTCAACCAGCATGAAATAGGTTCTCTGTGGAAACTGGTTTGTCGCAAGAAACCATGCTGATATTTCTGAAAAGTCAATTTCTGAAAGTAAAATAATTCAGATTCGCATCAATTTTTCAGCTGAGCTGGGAGACTGGAAAGTTCCTGCTGCGAATAAAAGAAATGTGCTAAATAATATCAAGACCCTAGCCTCTGCTGGTGTAAAATATGGGATAAATTATTTTCAGATACCTTAACGAGGTTAATATTCTTACATAAAAATGCTTTGCCACCAACTTGACTTGGGCTTCTCGTTCTACTAACGCAAGACCATCGAAAAACGTTTCGTACGCGGTGGGTGCTGGCATAAAGACGGATGCATCACATTTTTAAACAGTAAGTGATGAAGCAACAACACAAAAAGTTATAAAAGCTTTCTCTTTCTGAGATGGAGAAAAAAGGACCAGCCTCAGATATACAGTATAGTCTTTGCATCTCCAAAATCTCTACCAGAGGCATTCTTTCAGAATAATAATGGTAGGAGTTGTAGTCCTATTGAAGTGGGGTTTAGCTGTTGCAATCAAGAGGAAGAAGATCAGAACACATGAAGGAAGCAACTTTTCAGGTTGTCTCCTGTAATCAGATGGTTTGAGAGAGACCCATAACATGTCCTCAAGCTTTCAAGGTATTCTTTAACCCAGGGGTAGTCAACCTTGGCTCTTTTAGGACTCGTGGACTTCAACTCCCAGAATTCCTGAGCCAGCTAAGCTGGCTCAGGAATTCTGGGAATTGAAGTCCACGAGTCGTAAAAGAGCCAAGGTTGACTACCCCTGCTTTAACCCAACATGGCCAGGTTGTACCTAACGATACAGACGTAGTGTTGAGTGAAGAAAACTTTCTTTGAAAAAGATGCCATTAACTGCATGAGTTAAATACTTTACGGGAGCGTGGTTTCAGGATTCCTAAAATCCACAACTGGAAAAAAAGTAGAAAAGAAAAAAGAAAAGAAAAACCAGATAGTAGAGACAGAGAAGGAGAAAGAGAAGGGTAAAAACTGGGGTGAAATTCTTGGAATTGCTCCCCCCCCCAGGCTTTTATTAAAAAATAAAAATAAAAAGCAAAAGAAACGAATATATTAAAAGATTTTGCATTTTTACTTTTAAGTTTTGTGGACAGGCTAGAGGCAATTTCCTTGTTTGCTGGGGGGCACTTATCTCTGAATTTCAATGTCTGCATTTTATAAGTGACTTCCTTACATTTAGAACTGTGCAAATTGAAGACAGCCTGCTTGAGAATAAAGGAATGGTAATTTTGTGAAGTGTCCTCAAAGTTTTCTGTTAAATTGAGGCACCTTTGTAGTTATCCAGAGGGTATTACTATTATTATACATCACTTAATGGCAGCTTCTGAGAACGATTTAAAAATTCACATTGCCTACGTGGATTACTCTGCATTTGGTAAAGGATCTGAAAATGTAAGCTTACAATGAGGCATTATTTCAAAACAAAGCTTTCATTTTAAAGTCTTTGGAAACAAGCATAACACGGATGACAAATATATTCCGTTTGTCCATTTTATGCTTCCTTGTTCATATACACCCACTAATCAAAGAACAAGGCAGCCAGTTTTATTCATATTTTTATACAGATGAGTATTCCTGCAGTTATTTGTAGAATGTATTTAAATATGTAAATAGTCTGCTTCAAATGTTTACCATTAATTCTTGATAAGTGAGGAGGAGGAGGAGGAGGAGGAGGAGATGGAGATGATAATCGATATAGCAATACTAGGAGATAGCAGAATTGAAGACAAAGAATAGAACATCACAAAGTATCAAGATCTGAAAATTGAAGTTGAAAAATTATGGCATAAACCACAGTGGTGGCCCCAGTAGTTACTGGCAGTATGTCTGCCATATAAAAAAAAACTTGGACAGCATTTAGAAACCCTGGGCACTGATAAAATTTTCATCTGCCAATTATAAAAGGCCACATTGCTTGAATCAGAATATATACTACATTGGTAAACTGCGACATTCTAGATTCTTGGGAAGAAACTTGATGTGTATGAAAGCCGACACCAGCTAAACAACTAGCCGCTGTGGTAGTCTTCATTTTATGGGATATGCAATCCCACAAGCTTAGAAGGCACTTTTCTTTCTTTCATTTAGTTGCTGTATGTTTAATTCATATTATTTTGTTATTTCTACATCTGTGGTTTATTTTTACACTGGAGTATACTGCCTAGATTTGCAATATCGCACCCATTAACAAATATAATGAAAAATAAATAAGAATGTTAAACTTTGATTCTACTATAAATAGGTTTATTTCACTAGGCATGGCTTTTAGCTTTTCAACAAATTCATTATTTATCAGAAGTTCCTATATTCTTCTGCGCCCGCTTAACATATTCCCATCCAGTCTGAAAGTGAACACTGTGGTAGCACAAATCTGAATCATCTTAAATCTCACGTTCACATTTTCAAAACTTTCAACCATCTTAAATGCAAAAAAACATTTTTTTTTCAAATGAAATCAAGTGAAGATCTTCCAACTTCTTGGGTTGGATTATGAACTGTATGAACGTGGACAAGGTAAAATTTGGTGTTTGGAGAAAACTTAGTAGATGGGACTTTACCTGTTCTTGAAGAACCAGGTGTATAGTCAGAAGGCTCTTGAGTCCTCAGTTTAGAATGGAGGAGAGAAGCATCTTTTTCTGGCTATGAATGACCTGTAAGTTTTATCTCAAGTCTAGAGAGATATGACCTGGATACTACTTATCCATGACCTGGTTTCTTCCCTATTCAACTACTGCAATATGTTCTACAGCAGGGGTCTTCAAACTTGGCCCTTTTACGACTTGTGGACTTCAACTCCCAGAATTCCTCAGCCAGCTTGCCTGGCTGAGGAATTCTGGGACTTGAAGTCCACAAGACATAAAAGAGCCAAGTTTGAAGACCCCTGTTCTACAATATGAGGGAATGCCCTAGAGAGAAGAAAACTTAGAAATTAACATGACTTCAGAATGTGGCAACCATATTTTTATCAGATAGTTTCTGGAGAGAAACACCTAACACCGGCCTTGTGAAGCCATGTTGGTTAACCAAGTTTTCCACATTAAATTCAACACTTGTTTTGACCCAGACCTTCCTATAAACAAGGGCCTGCTAATTTGACAGTTTGTCTTTCTGCCAAGCCACCACAGGCATCTCCAATCAATCAAGATGATAAAGACAAATACAAAGGTGAAGATTTCCCCTGTCCATTTGTGTCTGACTCTAGGGGTGTGTGTGTGCTCATCTCCGTTTCTTGCTGAGGGAGCCAGTGTTGTCTGAAGATGACCTCTGTGGTCATGTGGCCACATGACTATATGCCAAAAGTGCATGGAGCACCATTACTTTCCCACCAAAGTGGGAACCTATTGATCTACTTGCATATGCATACTTTCAAACTGCTAGTTGGGCAGGAGCTGGAGCAAGGAACGGGAGCTCACCCCGTTTTGCAGTGCTAGGATCTCGAACCCCGCCTGTCAGCTTTCCAGCTGATACGCTCGGTTTCTTTAACTGCTGCGCCATTGCGCCACCCCAAGACCAATATATATATATATACTATAAATGAGAAGTTGAAAAGAAAGCTAAGATGAAACTTAAAGCAAACTCAATACTAGCATTTATTTTACTATTGCTTATAATTTTATATCGTAACTAATAGCTTCACTTTGACATTATTCCCTAAGATTCTCAATAAAAAGGAAAAATTACAGAAAACGTTTTTCTAATATTGGCTTAGATTTTTCTCCTTTTCTGTGGGGAGAAACAATGACGAAAAACAAGCCTTTGTTTCGTAGCGTATCAGGCAGGGCTGAGCATCCAAATGACTAAGCTGCGGTTTATGAAAGCCATTTTTTTTTTCCTGTAAATGAACCATAAACAATCACTTGGAAGTCAAGAATTGCTAAGAGGGACAGAATTTGAGAAGCAAGGGCATAACCATTAAAACTTCCCAAGGAGTTTTGTTAATTATATATTATGTAGTTTTTATTGTTATGCGCTGTCCCAATATGAGCACAGGAGTACAAAAACATTTTTGGATGCATAAAAACAAAACGATCACCAAGCAAAACTTGATATTCACGTCTCAATGAGAAATCAGTGATAACAGGGAAACAAAGTGTAGAAAATCAAACAACGAAGCCCAGATCCACAAACCTGCCGACTGAAATCTGAAAGGTTCAAAGAATCTATGGACTAATTGCTGAACTGCCTCAGCACCTCGAGGGCTTCAAGAGACGCCACCCTTGGCAGTTTTCAAAAGTTTTGTTTCCACAGTACCGTTTTTCTCAGATGTTCAGAAACGGTTGATATTTTTTAAAGACTCCAGAATTAGCACCTAGCTTTGTAACTGCAATCACCGAGAACATAAATTTGCCCGTTTTAGAACCAAGGTTTCCTACCAAGCTAAATTCTGGGTGGAGACTTGAGGACAAGTATCTACAACACAACTTCTCATAATATTTTGGGGGGTGTTATTCGTTTTGCAGGGGGTGTGTTGGTTCAGGGGTTAAAGATGCTGAGCTTGTCAGCTGGAGAGACCCAATGGCAGCGCGACGGGTTGAGCTCCCGTTCCTTGCTCCAGCTCCTGCCCAGTTTGAAAGCAGGCACATGTGCAAGTAGATAAATAGGTACCATTCCAGTGGGAAGGTAACACCGTTCTGTGCACCTCGGCATATAGTCATGCTGGCCACATGACCATGGAAATGTCCTTGGACAATGTTGGCTCCCTCAGCTAAGAAACAGAGGTAAGTACCTCCCTCTAGAGTCCGACACAATTGGACAAGGGAAATCTTTATCTTTATCTTTATTTATTTTGCACTAAACACTGGACGCCTGACTTCAAGAAGAATTTGGAAGCATTATCCACACGAAGGCTGCTTTCTTCAGATAAGAGTTTCACTTTAACTTTGTACAGAAAGCACAATCACTTACTGAGCACGCTTACTGAGTAAGACTTCTTCTAATTTTATATCCCACGCCTGCATACCTTCTAGACCAGGGGTAGGCAACCTTGGCTCTTTTATGACTCGTGGACTTTAACTCCCAGAATTTTATGTAATTTTTAGAGTACAGAATTCTGCAGATCACCAGGAGGCACTGTACAACTAATTTTATTCTTGTTGTAATTCACTGGGCATAAATACTACCTCCCCCCAAAATAGGTCTTATATATTGTATATTTAACTCTTTACCAAAATTTGGCTGTGTGTAGGTTAAACTGGAAAACTTCAAAAATATCCTGGACAAAAGCATTGGGCAACCCACTAGACGAGCATTATAGCCAAGAAAGATCTATAGGTAACGCCAACAATAACTTGGTGTTGTTAATATTTAATCAAATCATTAAACAACTTGCATTTTAAAATGGGTCCTCGGAGAAACTGATCTTTTGGGGGTTTTTTACATATGAAAATGTGGTGATGTGAGTTTGGGTAACACCTGGTTCCCATTTGGTTGATCCAGTTGGATTCCTGATGGATGCAGATCTGAGTTTCCATCAAGCAACATTGGCTTGGAAGTAACACGAGCAAAAGTTGGCTATTTGATGCTTCTTAAATCCATAATGTACTAATCTGTAGAACCAGACTGAGCATGAAAAAGTTGGATCAGGAATTATTTGCCTAAGCCAGGGGTAGGCAACCTTGGCTCTTTTATGACTCGTGGACTTCAACTCCCAGAATTCCTGAGCCAGCATGGCTCAGAATGGAAACCTCTCCCTTTCCCCTCAGCATGGCTGGCTCAGGAATTCTGGGAGTTGAAGTCCACCAGTCATAAAAGAGCCAAGGTTGCCTACCCCTGGTCTAGACCAAGAGAACTTTCAATTTTCTGTAACACCAACAAGGCTGGAGGCAGGTTTCAAAGCAAACCCAACCTAGAAGTAGATAATCCATCTCAGTGGACGGCTGCTTTTGTTGAGTCAGTTTCTTTCCTTATAACTGTAAGAAAACAGCGCGGGTTGATCTTGCCTGATTCACACAAGCTACACTAAGCCAGACCTTCAATAGAAGACAACTAGAAAATGCCAAAAGCTGTGATCTAGGCTGGGAAGCTGAAATACTAAACTGGAAGAAACGGCAATCCAATTATGTCCTGCTACCACAAACTACGTCAGTTGTGTCCAGGTGTCAAGTTCGAAGTGAGTGAAATTCTACCACCTTGTTATCGCACTTTAAAAGCTTGTTTGCAAAATAATCTGCTTGTAAGTGAATGTGTAGTCATAAGGAGAAGACAGGATGCAGAAAATAAAAAATATATTGGAACTCAAATTTTGATCCAAACTGGATTGGAGTGACTTTCAGAGATATTCGTAGCATTCAAAATAAAAAAATACACAATAGAGGTGGAAGGGACCTTGGAGGTCTTCTACTCCAACCCCCTGCTCAAGCAGGAGACCCTATGCCATTTCAGACAAGTGACTGTCCAGTCTCTTCTTAAAAACCTCCAGTGATGAAGCACCCATGACTTCTGGAGGCAAGCTGTTCCACTGGTTAATTGTTCTGTCAGGAAATTTCTCTTTAGTTCCAGGTTGCTTCTCTCCTTGGTTAGTTTCCATCCGTTGCTTCTTGACTTGAGTTCTGGTGCTTTGGAGAATAAGCTGACCCTGCTCTTCTTTGTGGCAGCCCCTCAAATACTGGAATCCTGCTATCATGTCCCCCCCCCCCACAGTCCTTCTTTTCTCTAGACTGGCCATTCCCAATTCCTGCAACTGTTCTTCATACAGTTTAGCCTCCAGGCCCCATTCTATCAATAATGAAATCAGACGAGAAAAAGATTTGTTCAAATAATCCCTGCATTTTAATTCTGATTCACAAATCTTCAATTTGGGGTAGAGGGGTCTAAATTGAGGTGGGGAAAAAAGATTTAACGTGGAAATAATCACGATGGAAATCATGTTGCAAAGTTTACATTTGGGAAATAAGTAAAATGTTCCTTTAGACTGTTTTCATCCTTTAGGAAGAAAAAGTGATTAACTGATAGAAGGTGTGCCTGTGGGCTCAGTCTGTTCACAGGGGCTGCAAAGAGAATTGTGGTTTCCTCTTTACTGCTTCCTAAGAGAAGGAATTGTGCACCTGGATGGCAGAAAGCAGTAAGCAACATGCCCAAATTTAATACGTTTTTTCAAAAGAAAATCTCCCTTCTAAATGAAATGAGAGGTTGAATACATCTAACAATGACCAATGTACAGTAATTCATGCCATCTGCACATGCATCCCAAATCGCTTTTAAAGCTCCAGTTCGGCCACATTTTTCTTTCATCTTCTTCATCAAATCAAAATTGACTTTTCTTTTTATTTGAAGTTCGCCATTCCTGTTCCCCACGAATGTTCAAGGCATTTGAAATTTGCTGTTCTTACTGCAGAGATAAATGGCACTCCATTGTTCGAAGAGTTGCTGTCGGCTTGAAAAGCAAGCACCCAAAATGATAGTCCAAAATCGAAAAACCTCTTAGGAAATAGTTTATGAAAGAGAAAGATCCACCCAAAAGTGTCTTCAAGCAACAACATGGAGAAGAAATTGGTAGTCCATTTCATACAGGTAGGTAATAAGGCCAACGGAAAGATGGCAGTAATGCACCAAACTCACGCCATCACAACTTTAATACTGAAGCAATTGCAAAATTAGAGTATAAAGACGGTGAGATTTCTCAGGAATTATGGGACCAGGCGCCCTGGATCTTTCTTTCTGAAGCATTCATCATCTTGATACAGGCGGCTGGGGAGAAGTTGTGCAATGCTAGGTAAGAACATACCCATCATTGATGCAGACCAAAAAAAATCAGTTTCTGAGTCCTCTCTGTTCTGTGTTAAAAGCAAGCTACGAGAAAGAGTAAGGTAAGTAGGACCGATGAAGCCATTCATACAATTGCACGGATTGAATTCATAGTATTATTGTAAAATAGCTGGAAAATAACAGGCAATATAAAGTCTGGGCTTCAAATGTGCAATACAGTTCTAGCACGTCCTTGAATAACCCAGCATCTTTACTGGTCTCTTTGGAGGAACAAACAACAACTATGAGGTTAGGGTGCAACCCTAAACACATCTGAAGAGCATGGGAAATGTGGTTATTTTTGTGCAAACTTTCCTGAACTGCTGGTTTCCTCTTCGTTGTCATGTTTTTGTTTATTGCATGGCTCCTGGAAAGCTACATATACTCTTTTCCTGCACTGTTGTGTATCAGACTCATATTGTATTCCCCAATGCTGTATCAAGCAAGAAACAGCCTGTTTGGTTTTATTAGGCACCCTCACACTAAAGTTGTGTGCTGCACGGCGATTACTTAGCATCAGAAAAAAAAGATCAGGACCTTTAAAACTCTTACATTCCCACACTTTAGAATAATCTGAATTTGTTTTAATAATGTGAGCCCAGAAAGAAGAAAGCAATGAGCAAAAAATAAAGAAAACTCTGCAGAGGGATATTGTAATCAACCGAGTTTTAAAAGCTCACCCAAAATCTTCACACTGAACTTCATTTTGCCCTGGATCAGTTACTGTGAAAATAGTATCCGTTTCCACTGTTATACTTGGTTTAATTTACCCCAGAACGGACAAGAACTGGATAAAGATGTCTTCATAACTCTCATTTATTAAGTTTGCAAGTCTACAAAATGTCTATCTATCCTTGTATCATGCTATATAAGCATTTAGAATCAGCAGGTGTCTTTATGCTCAAATTCTAAATTGATGAAATAATAAATGACCACAAATGGGGCTTCTCCTTAGGTTTAAGTTTCAAATTTATTCATTTATGAAGCAGTATTATTATTTGGATGCATTGATACATCATAATGGAAGCCTTTATGCTGAAAGAGAGACAAGTACACCTACTTCTGAAGGATAAATCTCATACTGCTTTAAAATTTCAGGTGCGTTTATTAGCAATAAACTAGGAAATGGATTTGAAAAATGGATTATGCACAGGGACGCTTGAAGGATATCTCAAAACAGTTACTGAACTGCTTCTAAATTCTTATCAGTCCCAAAACACACTCTTATCACACTCTTTATATTGCAATTATCACAGGAACAAGGAATAGCCCTGGGGGGGGGAAAGCTTGAACATCTTAAAAGTGAAAGAGAAAACAATTCCAAAACTAACACCGTATCTTCGATAAGAAGCACCTTTAAAAATAATCTAAACATCAATCTGAATTATTTCATGTGGCCAAAGAAAACAGTTCATCCAATGTCCAAAATCCTGATTCAAAATTTCCTCGTTTATGATTGGTGATATTTTCCTTTGCCTGTGTAGAAAACAATTCATTTTATAAGCCCATTAGAATTATTCAAGGGTGAATAATTGAGGATTATTCATATGGGTATACACTCTTTGTAAATAACGCAAAACTTTTCTCTGCTAAATATCTTGTTGGGTAAACTCAACTGGGCTCTCTCTGAAGGTCAACTCTGCTTTGAACAGGGAAAGTCTGAGAAAATAGTCACTAAGCTGAAAATATTAATAGCACCACTAATGAAGAAATGTGATTAGGCATTCTTCTATTTGCTTTCTTTTCTCTTTCTATTTGGGGTAAACATATATCTACAATCACCCTGTGAAAGGAGCCAGAATCCTGTCCTTGATCGTATCCCTTCCAGAAGACCTGACATACTCTCAGAATCCCTGTTTTATCAAAATATGCAGATGCATTTTTGCAACTACAAAAACATACTTAGCAGGTCTAAATCACAGGAAATAACTGAGTGGCATCTTGTCACAATCTGTATGATTAAACTGCCCATTTCCAGGTAGAAATATTAAAGTGCCTTATCAAAGGAACTCTAGGGTGGAAGAACATTTAAGAACAGTAGAACTAAAGAGTAATGCATGTTTGTTGGAAAGAGTTTGACCAGCCTTAGAGAAATCAAGGTTCAAGTCCATTTTCAGTCATGGTCACCTACCAAGTGACGTTTGTTCAGTGACTCTGATCTTGAGCCGTGCCTATTTTGTCATCGTGAGAAACAAGGATAGCAGCATCTACACTATCTTGAACTCCAAAAGGAAAGGAGGGGACTACGTTTAACAACAAACAGAAATAATGGTAGATTAATAATAATACGTTCCTTCCTACATTTCTCCCACAAATGTAGGTTCTGCTTTTTTTTCAGATCAACTACTTTGATCCACTAGTTGCGACAGGCATGGACCAGCCAACTTGTGAGGCGAGAGAGAATGACGGACAGAAAGTCACACCTAAGAGGTGACTAAAACTCACAATCTCCTGGTTTCTAGTCTAGTAGCCACCAAACCAAACTGGCTCCCAGGTTAAATTTACCAGTCTAAAACAGAAGAAAGGAAAAGTCTGATATCAGGGCAACATGAGAAAGAGAGAGAGAGAGAGAGAGAGAGAGAGAGAGAGAGAGAGAGAGAGAGAGAGAGAGAGAGAGAGAGAGAGAGAGAGAGAGAGAGAGAGAGAGAGAGAGAGAGAGAGAGAGAGAGAGAGAGAGAGAGAGAGAGAGAGAGAGAGAGAGAGAGAGAGAGAGAGAGAGAGAGAGAGAGAGAGAGAGAGAGAGAGAGAGNGAGAGAGAGAAAGAAAGAGAGAAAGAGAGAGAGAGAGAGAGAAAGAGAGAGGGGGGGAGAGGGAGAGGGAGAGAGAGATGTCTGCGCCTACAGTAAATCTAATTGGAAGATCCGAGAACAAAATAATTCACACGTTGGTTAATTTAAAATATTTATAATAAAGTCTATAATTAAAAACGAATCTTTTATTAAAATAACCCGTGAGTTATTACTTCTGGCCAGAGGGGACCCCCTTCTCCTTCTCTGCAGTTGGTTCTCCTAAGCGCAACTCTCCCGTAGTACAAAGGGTTCTACAATGTTTGGGTAACTTTTAATGGGGACAACGGCGCTCTCAAGTTATGGCCTCTCTGAAATGTGAATTGATGAACTTGGACAACGGGAAAGCTCATTAGCGGGAAGTGCTGTAAATGGCCAGCCTTCTCTCTCTCTCCTCTCCCCCCCCCGGCTCCCCCTTTCTCTCTATTGAAGAAAGCAATAATGGCGCGGAGTTCAATCTTCCCATTGTGTCCTGGGTATAATGGTTGGCTTGCTGCCATTAGCATAATTCCTCCTGGACCCGAAATTGCAGATAGTCCTCCCTCCCAAGTCATTATTTCATTTTTCCCATCATTGCCCTAGGTATTAAGAACGTCCCCAGTGTTCAAATAGACCAACTAGTCTTTATTTTGCAGTATCAATTATGCATAAAACATTAGAGTAAATAGTTATTTATATATTTCTTTCATTTAAGAGCGTTGGTCGGTCACATTTCCCTCTCTGCAGTTCACCCTTAATGAAATCGGGTGTTCTTTCCAGTATTAAAGGACTTTTAACTAATGTTCATCAAAATCAATTTTATTGATAAAATTTATCAAAAAAAAATAAGCCCAGAGTATAATGCTGTAAGAGCTATAAAAGTTAGTTTCGTATTTAGCTGTGCAACCGTCTCTTTAGATAAGCATAAAAACTCGGTTTGAACATTTGTTGGAATTTTATTTTTCAGTTATCTGGTATTCTTTGGGCGTAATTTGGTTTTTTTAAATAGAAACTTTGATTTTTAAAATTAAATTCTTTTAGTAAAAATGTCTCTCCGCAAAAAAGAAAAATTAAACAAGGAGAACTTTTTTCACTCCAAAATACTTTATACACTTCTCAACTTTTTTTTTTAAGACATGTCTTGAACAAGTCCCTCTTCTACTCTACAAAGAGTTTGATTCTGTGTTACTGTATCCCTTTATTTTATAATTAAATGTACGTTCCATTTTCTATGGTACTCAAGCAACAAACCAAAAATAAAATAAAATACAAAAGAACAAAATAAAAATTCACAATTTGTATCAATAAAAAGTGGATCACACAAGTGGATCAAAAGTCCACAGTATGGATCAGTAAAAAGAACTAACACAATCCTGATTGAGGGCTAATTCGACATCAAGTTTGGTTTAAGAATCAAAGTTCTGAATAAAAAACGGCAACTGTCAAAAGGAAAACAGATATAATTATCAAGTTCTCCTGGACAATTTATTCAGGAAAAGCATTTCATAAAATATACATTCCGTTAGTCATAGATTCTTAAAAGAATGCAGGCGTAAGTAAAATGCATTTATATATTATCCAACTCATTTTATAATCTCCCAGGTTTCCTTGGGGAAAACAAGCTACAGATGTGTGAATCAACACTTAGAATTCCATTTTATATGCAATTTGATTTTTTTCCTTTTAAAAGTTTATTATCGATAGTTTTCAAAAGTTTTATATCTCTTCATTTCTAAAAGTTTGCCCACAGCAAAGCTCCTTTCATCTCTTGACTTCTGTGGCCCATTTATGGTTTTCTATGCCAAAGATTTAAATCCAACTTTTATATAATCAAGACACTTAACAAAAGAACCACTTCCATCCCTGACAAAATGTAAATATTGTGACAGCCTCATTTAAAAAAAATTAATGGTAAAAGAAAGGAACAAATGCTGCATTTTATATTTCTTGTATACAGTCTCAAGGAATTGTCGGCTTTAGTGATTTTAATCCACTCTGCTTACACATTATGCAGAAAGTGCAGGTCAAATGAACATTACATTCCCAGATATACTTTTAAAATAAAATAATCTTTCACCCCCAAAAGGCTTATAAGCTAATAAACCTGTGCAAAACTTCAAAAACAACTCTATCAAATCCCCAAGCGGGTTTTCGTCATTGGATGGCAATTCGGATCAGACCCGCGATTCAGAATGAAAACCAAATTAGACACCCTTTCCCCAAAGTGCTACAAACACTGAATCCGTTCAGTTTTCCAAATACATCCCTGATCTGAATCAAACTAAATTATTTGAATCCAATCCTAAAACCAAACAATAAGCAAAACAACAGAAAGCAGGTACTAAAGCTAAAATTATGGAGAGTGGTATTTTTTTTTTTTTTAACTTATTTAGATGCAACAAGCTGCCTGCACAATGATTCTGATGGCGGACAAAATTAACAAAACAAGAAAAACAGAAATGTGACCCTACACAAAATCACCCCAATACAATAACCCTCCCACCCACCCAAAAAGCAAAAACTGCTCGGGGCCTGACCAAAAATCAGGCTGGGAGCAAAGCCAACTTTTTGTGGAAATGTTGTAGGGTAGAGAGCTGGAAGAGGGGGCTGGAAGATGCTCCAGAGGACAGGGCTACAACCCAGAAACAGCACAAATGATCAAGCCATCTGCCAAGAAGAGTTCTATGGCTGATAATCAGAACCTCAATTTGCAACCAGGAACCAATGTAATTTATGGAACAATAAGGACATGGGGGATTATTAATCAGAATAGAGTTGAAAGGACCTTGGAGGTCTTCTAGTCCAACCCCCTGCTCAAGCAGGAGACCCTATACCATTTCTGACAAGTGGCTGCCTAGTCTCTTCTTGAAAACCTCCAGTGATGGAGCACCCACAACTTCTGGAGGCAGATTGTTCCACTGGTTAATTGTTCTCACTGTTAGGAAGTTTCTCCTTAATTCCAGGTTGCTTCTCTCCTTGATGAGTTTCCATCCGTTGCTTCCTGTCCTGCCTTCAGGGGCTTTGGAAAACAGGTTGACCCCCCCCCCCTCTTCTCTGTGGCAGCCCCTCAAATAATGAAATGCTGCTATCATGTCACCCCTAGTCCTTCTTTTCTCTAGACTGGCCATACCCAATTCCTGCAACCATTCTTCATATGCTTGTGTCTCCAGGCCCTTGGTCATCCTAGTTGCTCTTCTCTGCACTTTTTCCAAAAGTCTCAACATTTTCTTTGTAATGTAGTAATCAAATTATCAAGGCATTGCCCTTACTGCTACATTTTGGCTCAGCTGTAGCTTTAGGAAGCCTCACGCAGAGAATCTTATCCTAGTCCAATTGCAAGACAACTTGGGTGTGACCGACCCTCTTAAGTGATCAATGTTGTCACTGACTATTTGAAGTGGTCGACTGAAGCTACCAAAGGTCTCCCAGACATAGCTACCATTTTCTCTTTAAGACTCATAGGTTAAGTTGTGACTAGTGCCTGGTGCCCCTGCAAGACAAAATTTCAAGAACTAAAGGCCCAAACTGGAATCACAGCCATTTGGTCCTGGCAAGACTGAATCCACGTCTGTCTTCCACTCACTATCTTCAGGCTGAACAGCCTCCAGACACTGGATCGAGCCACTGAAAGCATCACTTGGGGGCCCAGAGCTGAGATGTAAAATCGGGTACCATCTGCAGGCTGATCATAGCAGATGCCAAGCCACCCAATGAGTTTACCAGAGGTTTCACACAGGTGTTAAATAGCAGGGATGAGAACATCAAACTCCACAAAGTGAGGGTTCGTGGACAGGAACTCTCCCCCATCAATGCAAACTCAAACTGACCACAGCAGAAGGAGCAGAGCCAGCATGGTACCATCTGGTGCCTCCCAATTCCAAAACCTTTGTCAGTCCAAAAGGCTACTGCGGTCAATGGTACCAACAGAAGCGGAGAGATCAAAGAGCAGAAGGATGTACCGTCATCTTCTTGAGTCTGCCAAATGACATCAACCAGCATGACGAAACTTGATTTGAAACCCAAACTGTAATGGGTACAGATGATCAATTTTTTTGAATACGTTTCTGCAAATGTAAGACTAAAAATATTCTCCCCTTTCCTTTCATCGCCTGGAAAACTAGGGAGGGTCCCTAGTTTCCCATGCCCCTTCCTCTTCTTCTGTGAAGTGAAATATCCTTTATACGGTGGTGGTCCAATCTGTCACTCTTTCTTCTCTTCTCCTCACCCCGACCACTATCGCAGCCACCTTCATCAAAAAAGGAAAGGTTGGAGATGTGGCAAGGTTGGATAGTTATATCCATCAGGGGGTGGATCTAGTGATGGCTTCTTGAGGGAGGGGATACCACGGTCTCCTTCAAGACCCAAGGAAACTATGGCCCACCTTAAGAATCCAGGAGATACATGGATCTAATAAATTGAATCAACCAAAGAGAGAAGCAACCTGGAACTAAGGAGAAACTTCCTGACGGTGAGAACAATTAACCAGTGGAACCACCTGCCTCCAGAAGCGGTGAATGCTCCAACACTGGAAGTTTTTAAGAAGAGACTGGACAGCCATTTGTCCGAAATGGTATAGGGTTTCCTGCCTGAGCAAGGGGTTGGATTAGATGACCTCCAAGGTCCCTTCCAAATAATAATAATAATTATTATTATTATTATTATTATTATTATTATTATTATTATTATTATTATTATTATTATTATTATTATTATTTATTAATTCATAGCTTGCAGACTCTTGCTTAATAGATGGACAGTGCTTAATATTTATTTGTTATGTATATATAGGGGTGTGGGTCTATACATAAGTTGTATATAGCATGTTTAGATGTGTGTCATGTATGTGTTTCACTCTGAGAATGGGCAACTAAATTTCATTTTTGATGTGTGCCGTTGTGCCCACAGTAAAAAAAAAAAAAGACAATAAAGGTTATCTTGTCTTGTCTTGTCTTGGCCTTGCCTTGCCTTGCCTTATCTTAGTCAGAGGTTCAACCTCAGTCCAGATAAGGTCAAAAAACCACATAACCCATGGATCTCACTTTGACCTGTTGGGTCAGAGAAGATCTGAGCAACTCCATCTGCCAGATAGCATGAGTAGTCCTTGTGACACAACAATGTTCTGGGAATCATCAGGGAACAGGTTACCCTAAATTGGGCCCACCGGATGGCTACTGGTACATGCAATAAGGATGTAGAAATAGTGACGTTCTACCATCCTTATTGGCATCATATCATCCCAAATATGAGCTCTTGCTTGTATTTTATAAGACTGAATTAAACAGGAGGGAGGAGTGTACCTATATTAGCCTTGATATTATACCAAACAAAATGAAGATAATAATCAAATGGTGAGACATAGCTATGAACCTAAAGACAAGGGAGAACCATTATAACTGGTGGTAAAATTCATAAATATCTGATTACACAGCAGTGAATTATTCTCTAGGTTATTCGGCCACTTGAAATGATCAGAGATCAACCTTCACATACAGAGACCTGTTTTTATCTGAACCAATTACAGAAGTACAAAATGGGCTGAACTGCTATCCTTCAAGCAATACTGAAAAATGGATTGAGAGAGCAGAAATTCCAAAGACGTTAAACCGCAAAGACGTAACAGAAGAGTGAGCTGTAGCACAGGAAGCGCCTAGTTTACTTATTTATTCATTTATTTGCCAAAAACCATTGTCTACAAATTTAGTATTGGGTGCAGAAAGAACGCGAAGTCAATTTCCCTCCGAGCACACCGCATTATAACGCACACGCAAGGCCCTAACAATGGAAAGCAATTTTGCCTCCCGGATAACATTCATTTATTCAAATCTCACTTCAGTAATTGAACAATCGAAGCAACTCTATTTCAGAAATATCTTTGACAATGCCCCTGGAGTTGTTTTTTTACACTACCTTGCTAGCATAAAGTATATTAAAACTAATAGGTATTTTTCAGAGACCCTCCGTTACTTTGGGGTGTAATTTCAGTGTACTTATAGGTGTTAAGAATTGTGATAATAATAAGGCACTTACTAAAAACCTGCTTTTCTGAATAGAATTATGCAGGAGTAAGAGCTGAGGTTCCCAGGTGCAATGCCTGGAATGAAGGGACATTAGCCATTAGTGGAACAAAATACACAGCCACAATATCAATCAGGTTTTGTTTTTGTAGAACAGATGCAAGAAAACAGGGACCTTCAAAATCCCTGTAGGCATTTTGATACAACAAAGCGTTCTTAAATGCAGACGGAGATTTTATCATTCAAAACAAAAGCTGCAGAGTTTAATTAGAACCAGGCCAACGGACTGTGATCAACCACATTTTGTGAGTGTCATGGTGGTGAACATGTGCCCAAACTGACTGGAACTGCCCCTACTATATAGGCAGGAAATTCAACACGTAGTAAAAGTACAGTGAGGTCTCTCTTATCTTTCTCTATCTCATGAAAAGCATTGTAGACAACAACAGATTAGCAATAGCTGCATGAGAAGACCTTGTAAATAGTGGTAATGTACTGGAAAAAAACCCCACATATGTGGGATATTTTAAGAACGAAAGGATTGAATGAGAATACAATGAGCACCTGCTTAGAAAAATATTTGTTTGAAATACATGGCTTAAGCAGAAGTCTACTGGAATCCAGGGCTGTGGAGTCGGTAGATAAATGTTCCGACTCCGACTCCGACTCCTCAGTTTTTTGTACTTCCGACTCCGACTCCGACTCCCCGACTCCGACTCCTCTGTATTAATATGCAAATGTATTTTATACATTCCATGCACATGAAAAGCATGCTTCTTCACGGTCACTTAACGTGTTCGTTTTGCGGTTACGTGAGGCACTGCATGCATTGGTCTTTATTCTTACAGTAGAGAAGTCATTCATTATAACTTTTTGTGAATTGGGACATTTAAACTTGCTTTTTTTTTTAATTCCAATCTAAATTTAGTAGGAGTCGGAGTCGGTGCATTGTTTGCCGACTCCGACTCCGACTCCAGGTACCCAAAATTTCCTCCGACTCCGACTCCTCGACTCCGACTCCGACTCCACAGCCCTGCTGGAATCTGCAGAAGACGTGATAAAGGAACTGATCTAATGATTTGATGGTTTAAGATGAAAGACAGGTGTGGCAGTTGATGTTATGCGTTCGGTCATGTCCAACTCTGGGCGATTCTCTGGGTCTCTCTCCATCTCCCCATCTTGCACTTCTTTGAGTTGTTCCATGCTCTGGCGGGTGTCAGTTTTGAGGGTGTCCACCCACACCGTGTTTTTTTTGCAGGTCTGGTTTCCTTTTACCGCCAATTCTTCCCAACAGAATTGCTTTCTTCCGGTGAATTTCCCCACGTGACACGGCCAAAGTAAGTCAGACCCAGTTTTGTGATTTTGCCTTCCAGTGACACGTCTGGTGCTATGTGGGTCACCTCTGCTGTCCAAGGGAGACGCAGGCGCCTTCTGCAGCAGCTCAGACGAGTCGATCTTTTTCCTGTCTTGTTTTTTTGTCTTGCTTTTTTAAGGTCCAGAAAAATGGATAGAATTAATGAAGGATATAAGGATAATTTGAAGAGAGAATCAAGAATGGATCTTGAGGAAAGAAAAAAAAAACAAAGAAGGGGAAACAAACTGAACTGAAAAAACTGTAGGAAGAGAAAATAAGATCCAGTCAAATAATGTTGTACTGGAGGGGTTTTTCTCTCCAAACAGAATAAATGGAAAGTGGACGTAACAAAAGAGGAACTGGAAGCTGCTTGGAGAAAGAAATGGATGGAAACTAATCAAAGAGAGGAGCAACCTGGAACTAAGGAGAAACTTCCTGACAGTTGGAACAATTAACCAGTGGAACAACTTGCCACAAGAAGTTGTGGGTGCTCCATCACTGGAGGCTTTTAAGAAGAGACTGGACAGCCACTTGTCTGAAATGGTATAGGGGTTTCCTGCCTGAGCAGGGGGTTGGACTAGAAGTCCTCCAAGGTCCCTTCCAGCCATGGGAGTCTTATGATTCTTCACTCTGGCTTGCTGGCTTGCTTGTTCATTCATCCATCCATGTTTTTTTCTCATTAATCTACACTCGGTACCCCATAATGACAAAGTGAAAACAGGATTTTAGAAATGCACTGTATATCTAGTATAGGGTTTCCTGCCTGAGCAAGTTGTTCAACTAAAAGACCTTCAAGGTCCCTTCTGTTATTCTACTCTACTCTACTCTACTCTACTCTACCCTACTCTACTCCATTCCATTCTATTACATTCTACTCTATTCCTATTCTGTTCTACTCTGTTCTACTCTGTTCTATTCTATTCTGTTCTGTTCTGTTCTGTTGTTCTGTTCTGTTGTTCTGTTCTATTCTATTCTATTCTATTCTATTCTATTCTATTCCCATTCCCATTCCCATTCCCATTCCCATTCCCATTCCTATTCTACTATGTTCTACTCTAATTCTATTCTATTTTATTCTACTCTACTCCATTCCATTCCATTCCACTCTACTCTATTCCTATTCTATTCTATTCTACTCTACTCTACTCTACTCTACTCTACTCTACTCTACTCTACTCTACTCTACTCTACTCTACTCTACTCTACTCTACTCTACTCTATTTATGGATTTTACAGTTCTGGGGTTTGTTGTTGTGAGCTGCCCAGAGCTGTGTTTTAAGATGAGAGAGCATATAAAACTTTTTTTTAAATGAAATAAATAATTAAATAAATAGAATGAAGTTTCCTCTAAAGTGGCAGACGTTTAATGCAAATCTGAATGCCTGAATCAATTCTTTTAATGTAAGCATTAAAAGAATAAACAAAGGAAATTAAATACAGGTCTTTCTCAATTTACGATAGTTTGTTTACTGACCATTTGAAGTTACAAAGGGACTTATGACCGTTTTTCACACTTACGACCGTTGCAGCATCCCCCAGGGCTGCCTGTACTTCACTATCCACAGTAGCTCAATTATTTTTCTGCAATAAACCAAAAGCTGAAAGTTTTCTGAAGCAGAGAATAGATCTAAAACCAGCTCAATTCTGATATAAGGAGGGCGCAATTTCGATGCTCTTAGGACCAATTTTGTATCTCCTAAAGGACTGAGCTGAATCCAAGCACTATTTTTTTTTCAAAAAGAAAAAAAGGGGGGGAGGACTTTTCCCCTCATGGGGACAAAGGAAATATCTACTTTCAGATTTCATTTTATTTCAATAAAATGTCAGAGGAGCAGATAAAAGGACCGGAGCTGAGTGACCAGCAATTTAACCTCCCATATTTACCCAGTAACAATAATTAGAGACAGAGAAATTGGGTCTTATCCTTTGCCAGGAAATGCCATTTAATTCTGCACAAAACAAGTAATATTAAAGGCATTTTCCTTCTTTTTCTTTTAATAATAAAAAAAAAAACCTCAAAGAGCCTAACTTCAAATCTCTGTACCTATTTCCTTGGAGCAAGAGCTGGGGTTGGTTCTCCAGAAGGACCACAGAAACTTTTCTACCGTAAACATGAATTATAGCAATTTGTGCTTTTCCCATGATGTCCGCCTTATTGCACAAAGGCGGCTTGACCTTTGGACAGTTTCAAACGAATCTGTAAAGTACAAAATGCATTTGGACCCATTTTCTTTTTATTCTGTTTGGGATGATGAAATGTGATCTTGTGTTTTCCCCCTGGCATTTAGTCTGCTTTAAGCACAATCCTTAACAAAAATTATAACCCATCCTTCTAAGAGAAATAATTTGTACCGTAAAGGCGTAAATCCTTCCACAGAAGCAATAAAGGTTGAAAAGAATTTAAAAGTCCTTGGGGCCCCCCCACCTACCTCCCCCCCCAAAAAAAACCCCTTAGGTGTTAATTAAATGATCATTTAATCGTGAAATGTAAACACGACATTTTCGTCTAGTGACAGCACATCCCATTATAAATCCAGGATAATAAGAGTCCTAGTGTTAATATGCTGAGCCTCATTCCCACAACACTCTAGAGAGGCCTTGTGGTGTCTAAGGTTAAGCATCTCGACACAAAACAAAGATTGCTGCACTCAACATCCAGTTCAATTTTCCCATCATCGCCCAGTGACCTAGGTAACACTTGGAGCAATAAAGAATAAATTTAATTTCTTCAGCATTTTGTGAGGATTAAGAACAATAGTTAGCCAGCAAATGACTTCTTATCCCTGGATTCTTTCAGGGTTTCCCTCCGGTTCTAAAGGAGAATTCTGATAGTTTAAGACACAGAACAAACACGACTCTAAATTAGAGGTTTTTTCAATCAGTGTGAACAGTTGGAGGGGAAGCAATCAACTTTCCTTTTGAAACTTTTCTTAGCTATTCAGCCACTGCAAGCTTTAATCTCTCACGGCCATCCATCGCAGCTTGCTCCGGGATGCCCCGTCTGCCTTATTCCAATTTCATTTCCTTCTCTTTTAAACAAAACAAAACTGAACAGAACAACCCACAATGACGTTGGTATGCGTAAATACCGAGTACAAACTTAGGAGTTACTTTATTTCTGTTATATTAAAGGCTGTTATTTATCGTCCCTTTTTGCCCTTCAAGATATACCCTGATTTTTCACAGGATGGTAGACAGATAAATTTGTCTTTTGGAATTTTCTTCTCCCTAGATCCCATATGTCTTTTATCCCAAAGCTTTCTTCCCTCTGGAGATATCCTAGCGTAATTGGTGATATTTAAATAATTGTTTCAAGCAAATTAAACACAATCGCATTAAAGATCAATCAAAGAGAAGAATGATGTAGATTTAGCCCCGTCTCATAATTCAAGGATTTGATCCTTACTGGACTAAAAAACAATACTATTTTTCAAACGAATAACAGAGTTTCCCCCACTGTTCAGTTTCAGAGACCATAAGCACAAAAAAAACATTAACTGCATCTGCCTTCTACATAGAACTAGCAATAGCATTTAGATCAGTGATGGCGAACCTTTTAGAGACCGAGTGCCCAAACTGCAACCCAAAATCCACTTATGCATCGTCGAGTGCCGGGTGGGTGTGGCCCATTGGGTGGGCGTGGCCAATTGGGTGGGCGTGGCTGCGGTGGTAACGGCAGACTGGGTGGGACTAAAAAGTTCAACTAATCAATTCCAACTTTGCAAGATCTTTTTTTTCCCGCGAGAAGTTGAAATTGACTGATTGAATCTTTTTTTTTTTGCACACGGAAGCGGCGGAGGCCTAAAGCGAAAAGGTTTTATAAAACCCAGCTGAAGGCCTAGGACTGGGGCGAGGGCGCGCGTGCCCACAGAGAGGGCTCTGAGTGCCGCCTCTGGCACCCGTGCCATAGGTTCGCCACCACTGACTTAGATACTTATATACAGCTTCACACCCCTCTCTAAGCAGTTTACAGAGTCAGCCTGTTGCCCCCAACAATCTGGGTCCTCATTTTACTGACCTCGGAAGAACGGAAGGCTGAGTCAACCTTGAGCCAGTCAGGATCGAACTTCCTGGCAGCGGGCAGAGTCAGCCTGCAATGCTGCATTCTAATCACTCCATCCCCATGGCTCAGATAGGATAGGATAGGATAGGATAGGATAGGANAGGAAGGAAGGAAGGAAGGAAGGAAGGAAGGAAGGAAGGAAGGAAGGAAGGAAGGAAGAACCAGCAATAGCGCTTAGACTTATATACTGCTTCACAGTGCTTTACACCCCTCTCTAAGCGGTTTACAGAGTCAGCCTCTTGCCCCCAACAATCTGGGTCTACATTTTATCGATCTCGGAAGGAAGGATGGAAGGCTGAGTCAACCTTGAGCCGGTCAAGATCGAACTTCCTGGCAGTGGGCAGAGTTTGCCTGCAATGCTGCATTCTCATGCTGAGCCACCAGGGCTCCTATAAGTAGTTCAAGATTTAACTATTATCCATCTATGCTATATAATTCTAATGTTGCATTTCAAAATGGCTAAGTATTGTGTTTATAGTTAACATTCATACTAAAGTAATCAGAACGATCACCACTGGAATCATATATACTGTATATAGTGTATATGTGTGTTATGTGTACATAAAGGTAGATATATATACTTTTATTTTTAGAGCAGGCAAGAAAATTTCATTTTTAATGTGGGCCAGTGTGCTCATAGTAAAAAGTGACAATAAAGGTTATCTTATCTTATCATTAATGTATCGGAATAAATAAATAACATCCTGAAGTACAAAATATTTGATGAAAACTTGGCTGTCGTGCTACAAAATATCTGAATGTTCCTTTCGGAGAGATTCAGAGAGATGCCCAGACTTCATAAACAAACACAATATCTACGCTGGTATTTTGAAATCTGTCACCCTGTAGATATTGCTTCATCCAGCAAGGGTAGCCAAAGGTCACAATTCCTGTGCAGTCCACCATTTGCCTGGCATAGGCAATTAAGGGGTTGCCATAAAGAAGAGGGAGTCAAGCTCTTCTCCAAAGCGCCTGAAGGCAGGACAAGAAGCAATGGATGGAAACTCACCAAGGAGAGAAGCAACCTAGAACTAAGGAGAAACTTCCTGAAAGTCAGAACAATTGACCAGTGGAACAACCTGCCTCCAGAAGCGGTGAATGCTCCAACACTTTTAAAGAAGAGACTGGACAGCCATTGGTCTGAAATGGTGTAGGGTTTCCTGCCTGAGCAGGGGGTTGGACTAGATGACCTCCAAGGTCCCTTCCAATTCTATTATTCTGTCAGTCATTCTGTCATAAATTATAGTTCACAAACTCACCTCTTGAAAAGGCTATTTATAAAACGTTATTTACTATGTTAGTAAATAAAAGTAAAATTAAATAGTAATTAAAATTTACTATTTTAAAGTATTACTTTGCCCATAAACGTACAGCATTTTATTTAAGCAAGGAGTATCAATTTCAGATGAAAATTTAAAAAGACCTCAGATGACAAGTTGATTTGAGAACCTAGCAAATTGTGTAAGAAAATTTAGTGTAAGATGCCTTCTAAACATATACGTTTATTAGTATTAAACAGGATTAATGAGTGTAGAAGTATATTTCTAAAGTTTAAAAACTATTTTTTTAAATTAAAAAAAAACCACAATATGGCCAAGATAACACATTAAAGACATCTGTAGAGTTGACACAATTGCATATTATTATGCTGAAATCCACTTCTAATACATACCATGTGTTTTATAATAAGAAACCAAAGTTATCACAAGCCAAAAAAATAAGTGGTTATGATGGGGTTTCTACCTTTTGTATCATCTCAATGTTACTAAGTGTAACCTTATGCTGGCTTTACAAAAATGCAGGCAGATGTTGGCGTAAAGTAATACCATATTATAGATTAAACGCTTTAAAGAATATCTTAGCCCACAAACAAGCAAAGCTACACTGTTAATTTTAAGACATCAAACCATGTGAAAATGGGATGTAGAGAGAAATAATATTTCAAGAGGGTAAATAAATGAAGAACATTCCTGGGACCAAAAAAAAATCTAGACAACAAACTTTAGACAGAATTTAGAAATTCATTCCATAATACTATGAAAAATGTTCACCAATGAAGATAATGGCTAAGTCATACATTCATCTGATTCAGCATCCTGGCTCCTGATATTAACAGGCTGCACAGTCTGGTTACAAAAAATGTTAAAATTCTCCATTGCCATTTGACTAACAAGACCTAAAATCTTGCTGTTAGCTAAATCACAATACAGTGCCATTCCTGCTAATTTTCTTTGCTGAAATGGAGAACAGACTTCTATTGCAATTGCATTACAAAACAACTAGTTTTTAACATAGTCTTTTAAAATCAAAAAGAAGCAAAATAGATACACCAGCTGCTTTGAGCATCTTTTTCACACAGCAGGTGGAAAAGCATCTTTGTCTATAAAGGTCATGGACTACCCAGGAAAACACATCTAATTTAAATTTTGCTAATAAACGTGCACGCTTTTCTTTTCTTAAAGCGGTTTGGTAAAATTACAAACCACTGCCAAATCAGTGCATCGGAAAGGAGTACAACGTTGAAAGGTGAAAATAATTATTAAACTGAACCAATCGGCATTTCTTCTTTTTACACCTCTTAAAATTTAACCACGTTTGGCCTTAAAGCAGCTTAAAAGTAATTAGTTTGTTGGAATTATTATTGGGAGTTGCATGAAGGTACACAAAAAAACACACCCCAAACAAAAGCCAATAGAGCTGCTTTGATGATGTTGTTTTGCAGAACATGCATTTTGTAGGGCTAACACATTGCCTATCTGCATGCAGATCTTTTCATTTTTCCCTCCATGTCCACTTCACGTTAAGATAAAAGTAAGATAACCTAGGATGGGGGATCTAAACATGCAAGTATTAATATGCAAGAAGCCGAATTGTTCATTTAAAAAAATGTGAACAGTCCCCAAAGAACTTCCATCTCTTCTACTACTCCGAATATCCTTTGCGTTCCCAGGAAGAGGAATCAGCCGTAGCTATCATGGTAACTCACTCAATGAGTAATAATGTTGATAGGACTGGACAACGGTAACCGTGGCAACTGTAACCTGCAATTGCTGCGTAACCGTTGTGGGATTTATTGTGGTGAGGGCCAGAGAGGCCAGGAGTAAAATAAAGCAGGCAGCTACGGTGTCTGACACTTCAAGTACCAGGCACTTTAATCACAGCTGGCAGAAATTAACTCAGGAGGAATTTTGCAAGAGTTTTCCATGGGCTTTTGTGCTGAGGAGCTACTGGGGCCACAGGGCGCTCACGTGGAGAACGCTGATTACAAGTAAATAGATAAGGAATTTACACGTTGTAGATCCAAAAAGGGAAAAGAAAAGAAAGCGGTACTAGATACAAAATACCCAGAGTAAAAACTCTATTCGCATGAAGCACTAAGGGCATCCGAGTTGTGTTTCATGGTTTCTCAGTCATGACACAAAATGAGCTACTTGTGTAGAAGTTTCACAGTCTCCGTCATTCAATAGCAGGGGGTCTTCAAACTGGGCCCTTTTATGACTTGTGGACTTCAATTCCCAGAATTCCTCAGCCGGGTACTCGTGCCTGGCTGATTAATTCTGGGAGTTGAAGTCCACAAGTCATCAAAGGGCCAAGTTTGAAGACCCCCGTTCAATAGGAAATACGTAATTGCCTGTTGGTTGTGATAATTAACTCCACCTTCTAAGGATGACAGATAAAGCATATCAAGTACATGTGGGCCACCAACCCAATTCCAATGTCTGAATAGATGCATATTCAGGCGTATTCTGGTTTTGGGGTTATTACTGAGTCTTTCCGCCCAAGTGTTTAAGTGTAGAAGAGTCAGAGCACAAGTTTACAACTGAAGAATTTAGGCACATTGAAAGATGGATCCATGAACCTGCTGTAGAAAGGTATGCGGTCTTAAACTTCACCATCACAGGCCAAGGACAAAAATTATCAACTTATCCTCCCTTCAGGTTGGTCTAAACCAGGGGCCTGCAACCTTAACAACTTTAAGACTTGTGGATTTCAGCTCCCAGAATTCCTCAGCCAAGTCTTAAAGTTGTCAAGGTTGCAGACCCCTGGTCTAAACCTAGCATAGATAGATCTTGGGGTGAGGGCCCATAAAGGACCAGACTGGATTTTATTTGCGGCCTTGTAGCAAGTTTTGCTGTTTTGCAGCAATTCACACAACAAATTGCTGGAGCCAGTATTCAACAGGCAGAGCCTTAGACAGGCTTCAGAAGGGACCCATTGATACCCAAATAAGCTGCAAATCTTCTCCTGCTAATATTTTTTAGAGTGATTAAAAACTGTAAAGTCAAGTGAAAGGAAACCAGTTAACTCTTAAATAAGCTATTTTAACTATCTATTTTGTAGTTCTTGCATTTAGGAATACAGGACCTAGAGATTTTTATTTATTTTTTTGAAAAAAATGTTCATTTTGCTCGCCAAATCTCTTTCCTGCAGCAAAAGGCAATTGATGAACTGTAATCTAACCAGTCAAATTAAGCAATCAGAACCTATTTGCCTCAGATAAGCACCCAGGAATCTATAATAGTTTCCTGAATTAAAGGTTCTTTGCCGATGCGTTTGTCGTGGGTCGCCAGAGATAACACCGGCTATTCCAGCAAAATACTTGTTGAACAAGAGGCAAGAACCCAGAAACCATTATGCGCTGCCTCAATGCTCTTCAAACAGGCACGAATAAAGCACCAAAGCCATTTAAACATTTCCAACTCTCTTTGTAGCGGAGTTGGCCATTAAGCTGCAGTGTCAATTTTAGCCTCTCACAAAAAGTATTTCTAGAGGAGATCTTTTTTAACCATGAAGTTTTTAAATAAAATACGAAATGCAGCGGCAGCCTCCAGCGAGAATATTTGGAGAGGCTAGAATATTAAAATATTGAACTTACAACTTTTTGTTAGCCACCAGCTGCCTGTGGTTTTATGTTTCTGCTTTACAGCATTATATAAGTAGAGCTGATTCTATTTTACAGGCTTCTGTTAATGGGACGGATAAATAATAATGCTATTTAAATTGGTCCCCTGGCCCAAAACAAGTTCCAATTGTCTTAAGAGAAATATTTTGACCTGATCTTAAGATTTTGATCTTAAGTCAGCCAAAGAAAAAATGAGGAAGACAGCGAAGGAACATATATACAAGAGCTGCTGGCAGCATCTAACCATGTCTAATATTCCTCTATTATATAGTGCATTCTCTCAATACTGTTGTTTCCACTAAACAACAACTCTAGCAAGTTATTCCTTAATTGTAAATGTCAGATAATTTATTCCTGAGAAACACACTGACAAGCTTTAATAACTTCCAAAGGCTTATTGTATACAAAGTAGCAGAGAAATGTTGATTAACTGAATACAATTGCTGCCATTGTAAACAACTGAATGTGATCTAAAATACAAACATTCTCAAATCATCTGAGGAAAAAACATGTCTCTAGGATTACAGGTAAATTATTATATTTATTAATTTGTGCTAATACAAGGCTTCAAGACGTTTACCATGATAGATTGGCTTACAATAAGCCTTAGGCTTTATTTATCTTATAATTTCCTACACATATTAATTTCACATTGGAGATGCTGATATATTCATGAAACTATAACACCAAAGCGACTATAGTTTTTGGCTATTTAAAATTATATGATACTACTAAAACATTCTCTTAAAGTGCCACTTATTTTACAAATACATATATAAATGAAACTTTCCCTCTTTCATAAAAATCATTAGTTTCATAAGCTCTATAATTACATCAATCCTTTTCTAGAATTCTGCACAAGCAGAAATGTGGTTTACTCTGTAGATAAGAGAATGTATAAATGTGTACATTGAACAAAATTTGTTTTTGCTTTTACATCCATGGATCATAGATCTACTCAAATGTCCATTTTTGCTAACAAGTCCCAAAGCTGTTAGAACAAAGTATTTTTTTAAAAAAAGCTTGAATTCATTTAGAAAGAAATATGATAACATTAACACCATATCTTAAAGCAAAAAAATAAAAGTAAAAATACTTTGTAGAAACCTACAGATTTAAAATGCTAAATGTGGGATACCAGATTTTAAAAACAAACACTGTTTAATTTATCTTTACTACTTCAATTTCACTGTATTCATTTCATAGTTTTTAATGCCATTTCTGGGAAAATCTGGGCAAAGTGACTTAAGAAACTCAAAATACAATCAACAGCACAGTATATAATAAGAACAGACTAATAATAAAAGTACCACTTTTGAACTTATTTTCTGATATCAGAATTGATACCTTAATGGGGATGCATGCCCTAGCATGCATTTTCAATATTTCCAACAAAATAATTATAACAGATCCTAAGAATATCACAAACAATGAAACCTTGTGTTTAATAGAGAAAAATTAAAAGATGGACTCCACCAGTAATTGTTGCCCATATTGCAATATGGAGCTATATAATACTAAAGTGAGTAATTCATCAGATTTGTTTAGTGTTCCTTGAAAATACATCCATGCGGTCAAAACGTATCACTTTTAAATATCAGGTACACTCCATTTTGATGACAGATGTCTATTTCAGCACAACGTTTTATTAAATTTATCTACCTTGCTAAGGGAAGGTTTGGTAGGTATCCCAATAAAGTTTATATTTTATTCTGTGAGGATTGAAAGAGGTTTGGGCCCATGCATGAACGTGTATTTATTTGACTCATGTCGATATATATTTATACATAAATTCTGTGAGAGTTTTGTCTCCTCTGTTGTTCTTTCTTCTGAGCGTCAAGCCACCACCACAAAAGTTCTTCAGAGGTGTGTCTCAGTTTCAGACATGAACTTTTACACTGCAAGAAGGTTTCCCAGCTCAACCTAGCGCAGGGGTAGGCAACCTTGGCTCTTTTTATGACTCGTGGACTTCAACTCCCAGAATTCCTAAGCCAGCCACGCTGAGGGGAAAGGGAGAGGGTTCCAAGCTGAGCCGTGCTGGCTCAGGAATTCTGGGAGTTGAAGTCCACCAGTCATAAAAGAGCCAAGGTTGCCTACCCCTGGCCTGGTGGCCAAGAACCCCTGGGCCCCGAGAAACAGGGCAGAGACCTTTGGTGCCCGCTTTGCAATTGATGGATTGTAACCAAACACAACACCTTTTGACCGGGGGCCTCCGAGCAAACCATGAGGAGGCTAAACGGATATCCGTGCAATGATATAACACCAACATCACTAACTGTATCCGGGTATCTGACCCCGATAGACAAAGCACATCGTAGACATGTTGGCTTCTCCCTTCTGTGGAACTCATGCATCTCATTATCCCAAACATTTTGTTAAGGTATATATAGTGTATACATGTGGTCCTCGACTCACGACCACAACTGAGCCCAAATTTTCTGTTGCTAAACGAGACATTGGTTAAGTGACTTTTGCCCCATCTTACGACCTTTCTGGCCACAGTTGTTAAGTGAATCACTGCAGTTAAGTTAGTAACATGGTTACTGAATGAATTTGGCTTCCCCGTGGACTCTGCTTGTCGGAAGGTCGCAAAAAAGGGGGGTGTCACATGACCCTGGGGCAGAGCGACAGTCATAAATATGAGTCAATTGCCAAGCTGTCTGAATTTTGATCACATGACCCTGGGGAAGGTGCAGTGGTCGTAAGTATGAAACATGGTCCTAAGTCACTTTTTTCAGTGCTGTTGTAATTTTGAACGGTCGCTAAATGAACTGGTGTAAGTCGAGGATTACCTGTATAATATATATATATATATAATCCCCAAATTCAAGAAACCCATTATGGATTAGAATACTAGCTTTCTTTGAACCAGTACATCAACAGTGTTGTCTTTAAACTATTCCATACAAACAGGAGACGTTCTGACAGATTCTCTTTCCAGAATGTGTTCTCCCCTACCCTCTTCATTAAAAAAAGCAGTAAATGAGAAAACTCCAGATTTTCTCTAAGTCAGATTCAAAATAGATATCACTCAGCTGCAACTACTGAAGCAAATATACAGGTGATCAGGAAGGAAAAAGAACAACCACGGTGTTCTGAGTGGGACACATTTTTGAAATTTTACTCCACAAAATTTAATTCGTAAGGTAGAAGCTCAAAGGAATATACTGAAAGCTTCCAAAACTGACGAGAAAATAAATCTACTTACAGTCTGTAGAGTTTGGGTGTCCCGAGAAACAGCAACTCAGAGAGAAGTTGAAGATTATTTCTATTTAGCCTCCTTTGTGGAAAAAAAAGGAAAAAAGAAAAGGAAAGACAGGGTTACCACTCAAATAAGTATTTCTTTTAAAAAAAGAAGCCTACTGAGGGATATCTAAATTGGTCATCTTAGCAGGAACTTCTCATGCATTGAAGAAGGAGCTTCAATGACAGGGGCCACACTAAGAAACATTAAGTCCCAAGAGCAAGGCTAATTTCATATTTTATTTATACGTGGGAATGTAACACGCCTCACAAATGTGTTGTTAAACTCCAACTCCTTTGTTCTCTTCCATAAACCAACAAGTAATTCTGGCAGCACAAGGAGAAAGTAAATGGACACAAAGAAAACCATCACAACTGAGGCTGCTTCAAAGAAGGACGGCCAACTGAGGACCAAATTGAAGATGTAAAGACACTGGATTATGGTCAGAAAGAAGTTTTTTGGGAAGAACAATGGCTTTAATTACTTTGCGAAGCAGATTTTTTGTAACCCAAACCATATCAATTCTAGAAAAGAGTTTATGTCTCTCTGAAAAGAAGCTGAAGTCTTCAGTTAGTCCATTTTTACTCCTCCAAACGTCGATCAAACCTAAAGTATCGGTCAGCTCGAAAAAAGTTGGGGGCACCTTGTGTTTGTGTTTCTTTAATTCCTTTATCAGCTGATCTGTCCAGTTGTGGGGTTACTATCCCATTGTGGTCGCCATTTACACACCAATACTGGAAAGAACAGGAGAGTTAAATGTTCAGATAGAAGTTTTAAAAACTTAAGTTTTTCTCGGTGTGGGGTGTATAATCCCACCACAATAGCTTTTATGCCCTGTAATTCAATTTGCACAATTAGAAGGAGGGCCAACTGAACGGACAGGAGCTGCAGCAAATCAAAGCAGAGCCCTGAGAGTTTTCCAGATGCAGAACACCAATAAAATCTCTGGCATTATGACAGGCAGGAAGCGGAGAGAAGCCAGTGAGTATTGCTCTATTTTATGACTTTTCTTGCCACTGTTGTTAGTGAATCACTGCAGATGTTACACTAGACACACGGTTGTTAAATGAATCTGGCTGCCCCATTAATTTGATCGTCAGAAGGTCACAAAAGGGGATCACATGATGCCAGGACTCGACTCTGCAACCGTCATAAATACGAGTCAGTGGCCAAGCGGCTCAATTTTGATCCCGTGACCACGGGGACGCTGCAACGGTCGTAAGTGTGAAAAATGGTCCTAAGTCCCTTTTTTCAGGGGCGTTGTCACTTCAAACGGTCACTAAATGAACTGTTGAAAGTTGAGGATTAGCCATATTCCAGTGGAGAAACTGTTTCAGCCTACAACCTGTACAATAATCACCAATTTGTGTAAGAGAAGGAGAGGCACCGATTGCAGTTACCTGCCAAAAAGCTATTAATTTCGACGGTGAAATTTGCCACAAGGAATCCCTCATAGCGAAAGGCCATCTCAACAAGGCCAGCCGGCCTTTGACTCCCCCCTTGTGTCCAGCTACCCAGGAAGTTAGTCTTTTGAGGCCAATTTCCTGAGGTGCCTTTTGATATTTCCTAGGATACCCACTCTGATTAAACTCTTCCGAGCAAGACGACCAGGTCCGCATGCAGGAAGCAACTATAAACACGATTCTTAGTCTAAAGATGCGATGGAGGAGGTATTTTTTAATAACAATCAAGCTAGAACATAAATAGGCAACCCTTTCTGGGACACGAAATGTATATTGCATCAATTATGGGTCACAAAGCATTTTGAGCAGCCCCTTTATCAATAAACCTTAGAGCGAAGGTGCAAAACAGCAGAAAACCCCGTGGTTACCTGTTGGTAGCAATTCAGGTTTATCACAATTTCTCATATGAAATAGTTTGAAAATTTGAAAATAACATTCTCTGTTACCTAGTTCAAAGGGAAAGTAATTACTGCCATGGTTCCTTTCTTCTACATAAAAAGAAACATTCAAACACAAGATATTACAAAGATGACTATAGCCAAACCTACATCACATTCAGTAACCATGGTTCCCTTTATCTTCTCTGCGCTTCAAGTACATAACTGGTTCCACACTGCTTGATTCATTATCCCTTTATCTGAGTGTATGTAGGAGATGACCAGGCTGAGCCCCAGGGAGGGGAGGGGTCAAACGCGTCATCAGTCATGAATCCTTTTGGTGCCCACCAGAGATCTAAGTTCAGCCCACTTTGAAGGCCTTTCTTATCTCCCACTCATTTCCCTCAGCTGTTAGTTGGCCAGGTTCTTTAGGGACTGTAAGCTTGGCATAAATCTTTATACGCCTTTGAACTGCCTGAATCTCCACATTTCCCCAGCACTTGACAGTGTAATTCTTATGGGTTATTTATATTGCAAAGATTTGGAGGGGGAACAAACAGTTGTTTTACATAAGTCAAGGTGGTCAGATTCATAAAACTATTATTTTAAACCATATGGATCACAATAGTTTCAATGTATTGATTCAATAAGCCTTATGATGTAGGTCACTTTCACATCCACGGATATTTGAAAGACAAAACAACAACAACAAATCCTGTTCTTTTTGAATACTTGAAGTGTTTACATATGAAGGTTCTCTCACAATGAAAAGGATAAACCTGGAAAATGAGTCAGATTATGTTTAATAAATTCACCAAAGAAAGATAAGTTTTTTTATATCTGGAGAAGAACTCGACGTAATAGACCCCCACACATACCTAGTCCAGGGGTAGGCAACCTTGGCTCTTTTATGACTTGTGGACTTCAACTCCCAGAATTCCTGAGCCAGCATGGGGGAACTATGGCCCCCTTCATAACTCGTGGACTTCAACTCCCAGAATTCCTGAGCCAGCATGGCTCAGCTTGGAAACCTCTCCTTTCCCCTCAGCGTGGCTGGCTCAGGAATTCTGGGACTTGAAGTCCACCAGTCATAAAAGAGCCAAGGTTGCCTACCCCTGGCCTAGGCCAACGGGTCTCAGTGGAAGGTGATACAACAAAGGAAATCGAACGGTGTGTTAAATGTGGTTGGCAGGAATTTGGCAAGCTAAGCATAAATTTCAAAGACAACCTCCGCCGATGCCTGGAGAGAAAAGTTTTGGATCAGTGTGTTCTGCCTGCTCTAGCACATGCCAGTGAAACATGGACACACTAAACTCACAATCGGTACAAAAGCTAGGAGTGACGCAAAATGCCTTGGAAAGAGACACACTCGGCATCACAAGACAAGACAGGAAGACTCAACACATGGATTAGAGACCAAACGAAAGTATACAACGCCATCAAGAGAGTCAAAGAATGAAAATGGTCTCCTAGCAGGAAGGACTGAGGGCAGGTGGACCAAGGCAGTCACAGAACGGATCCCACTCGATCAAAAGCATCCACAAAAGTGACCTATAACAAGATGGATCGACAATGTCAGCCAAGTATGGCGGGCGCAACTGGCAAAAGAAATGCCCAGGAGAAACTTGGTGGCTGAGGAATTCTGGGAGTTGAAGTCCACAAGTCTTAAAGTTACCAAGGTTGGAGACCCCTGACTTAAGGAACTTTAAAAAGCCTACATATTCCATCCTGAATAGCTATGAACAAAGAGAGAGCCGTAATATTTCCTTTTATCCAAGCAAGTTTGAGCCAGAACTTCTGCCATTAGAATTAGAACTGATTAAAGTATAAAAAAAAAATGTGATTCTTAATTTATTCTACTCGGAGCACGTAGTTCAGGGCTGTGAAGTCAAAATCAACTATTCTTAGCAATAAAATAGTAGGTATGGAAAGTAATACTCAAGGTGTAGGTCTGACTTGTAATTCTTGAGCATTTTACTATCTTTCTGTTGGGTATTTGATGTATATAAAGCGTTGTTCATGGGTGTTACGTGGCAGGCTCTTTTCTGATTGAATTCTAAAGTCCCAGAGCAATTTGGTTTCCTGGTTTTCTATTATTTTGGCTATTTGTGGTCCCATCAATTCTTGCTTGCAGGCAAACACTATTTGTTTCAGATCCTCCACGGTACCATTGTTGCTATTTTCTCATGCCGCGTAGCCTGTAGTCTAGGGGTCCCCAACCCCCGGTCCATGGACCAGTACCAGGCCGTGGCATGCCAGCAACCGGGCCACACAAACAAGCAAAGGCCCATCCGCAAGATGCAGGCAACACACAACATCATGCACCCTCCGGTCCATGGAAAAACCTTTCTCCATGGAACCGGTCCCTGGTGCCCAAAAGGTTGGGGACCTCTGCTGTAGTCACTCTGGGCTATTTTCTTGCAGAAGTCTCCAGGTGGTCCACTGTTTCTTCAGCTTCTTTGCAGAGCTGGCATTTGCTGTCTGTTGCGGTCTTCCTAACTCTTGCTTTGCATCCACTCGTTCCTAAAGCTTGGTCTTGTGAGGGCGGAATTAGCACCTTGGTCTCTTTCTTCAGCTTTCTTGCTCTTAGCTCATTGCTTAGATCCTATATACTTTTAATATTTTCTTTAAAAATAAAAATATGTAACAAATATCCATTTGGGTCAGACAGAAGGCTGAGAAAATATCTACTGATTCCTCGCATCCTGGGCACAAACTGTTTCAAGTCCTCCCCTCTACAGGGCACCGGATGCCAAAAACGAGACACAGTTTCTTTCCTCCTGCCCTCACTCTGCACAACACACAATTTCCACGGTTCTGTCTTACAGCTAAGCATATTACCCACCTAGTATGGCTATGTTACTTCTATCTTCTCATCGGTTCCACTACCTTCTCTGTTGGTGTCGTTATTATGATTGTTATCCTTTGTTATGATGATGATGATGATGATTACTGTGTTGTTTTGCATGCACAGTGAGAGCTTATGCACCGGAGACAAATTCCTTGTATCACACTTGGCCAAGGGGACAGGAAATTCACAGCCAAAAGCCTGCATGGTTTGCTATATGAATTAAACCAGGCTGGCCTGATAAATCCACAGCCAAAGCCTTTTGATGGGCATTGATGGTTGACTGGATCATGCAGAAGTGCATAAGTAAGTAAATATATAAAGAAATACTTAATATTCGCCACAAGCCATGTAAGAACTGAAAGGTAACCATTTCAAAAACTGCCACTCAGCACATCAAACAAAGTGTTGTATTGTTCCAAAAAGTAATTGCACAAGTTTACGGTAAGGTAATTAAAATTACAGGTAACCCTTGATGTACATTTAGTGACCGTTTAAAGTTACAACAGTTCTGAAAAAAGGGACTTATGACCGTTTTTCACACTTACGACCGTTGCAGCATCCCCTGTGGTCACGTGATCAAAATTCAGATGCTTGGCAACTGACTTGTACTTATGACGGTTGCAGTGTCCTTTTGCGAACTTCAAACAAGCAAAGTCAACGAAAAAACCCGATTCGCTTAACAATCCTGTTACTAAATTAACCACTGCAGTGGTTCAGAGAGATCGTAAAATGGAGCAACACTCACTTAAGAATTGCTTCACTTAGCTACATAAATTTGGGGCTCACCTGTGGTCATAAGTCGTAATCAGCCCTTAAAACGAATCACACATATTGGGTTTCTGAGACAATTTTGTAGAGATGAGGATTCCAAGAGGGCGGTGGGGGGGTGTATACCTGAAGCGAGCTCAACAAGCAGTAGAAACCATTTCATATTTTAATGTATTACGAGATATTTCCTATCAGGAATTAAATGCACTGTCAAAGCCCCTCCTGGGTGGTTTAAATGCACAGCGAATGAATAAATAATTCTTCCGTGCGATTAAAAGCTATCATTTCAACTCGGCTCTGTGTTCATTCTGCGGTAGACTGAGATAGTGAGCCTTAAGCAAAATGCAAAAAAAAACAAACCTATGTGCACTCTGATTTTATTTTTATTTTTTTAATAAAAGAGATCCAGCTACACTTATTTTGACATTGTGCAACAGTGCACAAATTTAAGCAGTCAGAGAGAGAGAGAGAGAGAGAGAGAGAGAGAGAGAGAGAGAGAGAGAGAGAGAGAGAGCATCCAGCCCACAGGGTCTCAGAGAATGAGAACAAAACATATGTGGGAAAAATAAACAACTTTCCTGTCTTGGAATTTCTAAAAAGGCCTGCAAAGAGCAAACAGGGCTTCTCGCTGCCATTTGACTTCTGGACCCATGAGAACGGGGCTCGGACTAATTAAACACGTCGCTTGAAGGGGCCGCGGTGAGCAAAGAGCGCGCAGGGTCCTCCATATCTCCCACCCGTCACACCCTCTCGTTTCAGAGGCGGCTCTCCGAGGGAGTCCCTGCCCTGCTTTGCCTTTTTGCCCTCTGGAAAGAGGCGTAATAGTCAAAGGCCCCCGGCGGACACAGGAAGGTTTTGTAGGAAGAGGCTCTCGCAGGTTAAAGAAAACGTCAGCCTGAGGCCAGAACTTAGTTTAGAGTTGCTCTCCTGCTTGCTAGTTATTGTGACCAATTAAGAGATTTAAAACAAAAACAAAAAAAACCAGGAATGTTTTAAACCAGTGGTGGTGAACCTATGGCACGGGTGCCAGAGGCGGCACTCAGAGCCCTCTCTGTGGGCACGTGCCCCGTCGCCCCAGTCCTAGGCCCTCAGCTGGGTTTTATAAAACCTTTTCGCTTTAGGCCTCCGCCGCCGTGTGCAAAAAAAAAAAAAGGTAGTTAGTCAGTTAAAGTTGAAGAGCGCCCTTTTTTTTCTAGAGCGTTTCAACCTTAACTAACTAACTTGAAAAATCAGGGTGGGTCAGACGGCAATGGTGGCGTCGGTGCGGGTGGGTTACCCGGTGTGGGTGGGTTTACCGGTGTGGGTGGGCCGTGGGCTGCTACGTATTCACTCAAAACCCAACGTCAAACCCGTGACGGTCTCTAAAAGGTTCGCCATCACTGTTTTAAACTGAATATATGTAAGGGGGGAAAAATGCATGCTGTCCAAAGAATTATTCATTAGAAAAGTCCCAAGTAAAAGTAGCTCATCAGCACTTTGGAAACTTTTGCTAAAATAGTCTGATGACAAATGAATCTGTCTGTCTGTCTTTCTATGTCTGTGTGTCTATGTGTCTGTCTGTCTCTATTCATATCTATCTCTATCTATCCATCTATCTATATCCATCTCTATCTCTATCTATCCATCTCTATCCATATCTCTCCATCCATCCATCCAACCATATCCATCTCTATCTATCTCTAACAACAGAATTCACCTTTCTAGCTCCTTAACCATCTTTCTTGAGTCTTTTGTATACTTTTGTTTCTGCTGTAGATAAACTCTTTAATTCAATATTTGAAATGAGGAAGTTTAAAAACAAGTCATTTTTGCATCCGTTAAAAACAAAACTGTTATAGGTCCTGAAGCGTCTATTTTACTCACGTTTCACCACAAAGTATATTTTACTAACTGATCAGCTACAAAAGTTGCTTTTCTCCATGTTCCACTGAGATTTAAAATATCAGGTAGGGCTACACTAGCCATGGAGAATTTTGCCTCCTGCTACATTAACAAATACCAATTTATATATGTCCTTAATAGCAATAAACAACTGGTTTATACCTCTCCCAGAGATCGAATGCCAAACAAATAAAATAAAACGAACACCAGGGTAAAATAATCAAACTCTAGGAGTTTAATGTTACAGTACCAATTTATATATATATAAATTATGACATGCATTTATTTCTTGAAGAACAAGATCACCTAAGGAAAACCTGACTGTTCCTATTTCAAAAGTTAAGTTTAATTCCTCGTTTTTTCATATTTCAAATTAATTCTTTTACATTAAATGTCCTTTGTAAAGATGCCTTCCAAAACACCAAAATGGGAATTTAGAACAATGCTTCTCATTAAGATGATATCCAGCATTAAGATGATATCCAGATTGATTGACTAATTGACTGACTGAATGAATATCCCAGTTTAAAAGCAAACATACTCTGAACTGTAATAAACAAATGAATGCAGTCATCAGGTAAAATTACACCTTATATGACTAAAACTATGGCAGAGATTGTTTTGTCTGTCTGGCTTAGTGAAATTCTTTAGTGTATTATTTGCATTAATCAACACACATACAACAGGTTGCTAACAAAACATGATTAAGCAAACCCTTAGCGTGATGCATTTATTATTTCAGTATAATTGCAGCAGATATTACAATGTCGCACTAAATCAAGCTAAATTAATTAATTATAGTCATATAAATACATGATGGAGCCACACACAGGATGCCAAATAAAAGGTGGGGTGCTAAATGAAGACCACAACAAAGAGCCCAAGATTCAAGTGTATCCTAGACAGAAAAACGTTTAGAAAAATATAGAAGAGTCCTGGGATATGGTATAACTGACAGAGGCTGTTCAAGAAACGGCTGCTAAGAAAAACAGAGATCTGAATCGGGGTGGAATTCCCTCTCGTGAGTAGAATCCATAGCTGAGCAAGCTTTATCCAGGACACAACTTATTGTTCAATCACAAACATTCAAAGGACATGAAGTAACCCACATATAGAGTTGGAGAAAGGTCTAAGCCAGAAACACATTTGTGCTACAAGGCTGCTATTTTCTGCTATCTTCCTTCTGTGGTGACGCAATGGTACAGCATTGCAGGCTGACTCTGCCTTCCCACAGCCAGGAAGTTTAATCCTGACCATTTCCAGGTTGACTCAGCCTTCTGTCCTTCCGAGGTCGTAAAATGAGGACCCAGCAAGATGCTGACTCTTAGGGAGGACTGTAAAGCATTGTGAAGTGGTATATAAGTCTAAGTGCTATTGCTATTTATAATAATAATTATTATATTTATAATAATAATTATATTTTTGTAATACTAATAATACTAATAACACTAACACCACCAACACCACCACCAACAACAATAATAATAAAGTTGGAAGGGACCTTGGAGGTCATCTAGTCCAGAAGTCCCCAACCCCCAGTCCGTGGACCAGTACCGGGCTGTGGCATGCCAACAACTGGTCCGCACAAACAAGCAAAGCCCCATCCGTGGGATGCAGGCAGCACACAAAACCATACCACCTCTGGTCCGCGGAAAAACTTCTCCCCACGGAACCGGACCCTGGTGCCCAAAAAGTTGGGGACCCCCTGCTCAGGCAGGAGACCCTATACCATTTCAGACAAATGACTGTCCAGTCTCTTCTTAAAAACTTCCAGTGTTGGAGCATTCACCACTTCTGGAGGCAAGTAGTTCCATTGGTTAATTGTTCTAACTGTCAGGAAGTTTCTCCTTAGTTCTAAGTTCCTTCTCTCCTTGATTGGTTTCCATCCGTTGCTTCTTGTCCTGCCTTCAGGGGCTTTGGAGAATAGCTTGACTCCCTCTTCTTTGGGGCAGCCCCTGAGATATTGGAATACTGCTGTCATGTCACCCCTATTTACAGGGAAAAGATGCAGAAAACTGAAAGATGCACCTTCTGCATCCATTTCTAATGAAGCTTAGTCTTCTGGCCTCTCTCAGCGTCCAGCCACGGTCACGACCGTTACCATCAAAGGCCACTCATTAATTCCCCTGGTGCAGTGACCTGGATGAGCATTTCGTACAGAATGGCTTCACAAAAAAGGAATGAGGGGGGATAAGAGATGCTTGAAGAGATGTGGAAATAATTTACTTTATCATCGGGCTTAAAAAAAACAACAACAATACCCAACCCTGACTAAAACCAAATCCAAAGAAGTCTATCTCAGTTCTTTTCTATATTCTTACCAACTATTCATAAAAGATTTTTCTCCTTTCTGCCTTTTCATTTTCACCAGCAAAAAAAGCTTCATACCAACCAATGTTTGTACTGTAGCTATTCGCCGAGTATATTGCTCAACACAAAGATATTAACATACTAATAAGAATATTTTATCTCAAACCTATTGACTATTATAAACATATATTTAGAACAAGATAGCTTTTTTTTTTTTATATAAAGGAAGAAGTTTGCCGTTGTAAAAGTAATACTGAAGCTCGCAAACTCAGGCAGCAAATGACCCATCTTCAGCACTTTAATGTATTAAAAAATGCGAGGCTTTTACAACTTAATTATTTTTCTTCAATTAGGAAACTCTGACAATCAGCTTAGACAGAAGAGAATGCTGCAAGTATCTCTCAGGCCTTATAATTCAGAAGCAGCTGCAATAATTCAGATAACTGCTGGGAGGTGAGACCACATATTTTGCAGCTAGAATTTATATGAATCTTTCCTGCCGAACAGCCTGGAGCAGGAACTGACGGAGTTTCAGCCAGTCAATATTTGAGCACCAACACAAAAACTTCGCTGTGACCTGAATATATAAAGACAGGGAGCTGGCAGCTTTTTGAGCCAGTGTCTGAAGTCAACGTTAATACCTAATAGGTACAAGCAATCATCTCTCGCGTTAACACTCGGGAAAGCACA
>NW_015388679.1:269318-270752 GCF_001527695.2 Protobothrops mucrosquamatus | reverse complement strand
AAAATAAAATAAAATAATAAAATAAACAATAGCCCTTTGACATATATACCACTTCACAGTGCTTTTACAGCCATTTCTGAGCAATTTACGGAGTCAGCTTGTTGCTCCCAACAATCTGGGTCCTCATTTTACAACCTTGGAAGGCTGAGTCAACCTTGAGCCCCATCAGGATCGAACTGCTGGCAGTGGGCAGAGTTTGCCTGCAATGCTGCACTTTAACCACTGTACCATCATTAAAAAATAGTAAGCAAAGCAAAGCAAAGTAAAATAAAGCAATCTATTTTCTTCTGGATAAAGAAGATCATTACACTACAAATACTGAGCATCCTTCAGGCTGACGACATCATAGAACATGCAGTAGAATCACGGAAGGGACCTTGGAGGTCTTCTAGTCCAACCCCCCCTGCCCAGGGGAGGAGTTTTTATACCAGCCTGGTCAAATGGCCGTCCAGTCTATTTTTGAAGACCTTCAGTGATGGAGGACCAACAACTCCGGGAGGCAAGCTGTTAAGACTGGTTAAATGCTCTCATTGTAAGGAAATTTCTCCTTAGTTCCAGCTAGGATCGTTCTTTAACCAGCTTCCATCCACTGCTTCTTGTCGTAATCTTAGATGCTTTGGAAAATGAGTCAACCCCAGTGGTGGGATTCAGATAGGTGAACAACCGGTTCTCTGTGTGGGCGCTGCTTCCGGAAGTCCATTCTGGGCCTGGGCAACAAAAAATTAGCTCCCGGTTCTGCCGAAGTGGTGCGAACTGGCTGAATCCCACTACTGGTCAACCCCCTCATCTCCGTGACTGCCCATCAAGTACTGAAAGCCAGATATCAGAACTCTTGTTGTCTTTGTTGCTCTTCTCTGCAGTTCTTCTATGATCTCAGCCTGTTTTTTGCATCGTGGTGCCCAGAACCCGATGCTGGATTCCAAGCGTGGCATCCAGCACGCTGAGGTCAAGAAGAAGGTTAGGATTAACTACACCAGAAGAATGAAAGTCTTAAAATTCCAAACTTAGTGGCAGAAACACCATCAAGGCAATAAACATCTGGGCATTTCCAGTCAGTAGACGCACAGCTGAAATAACGGACTGGACCCAAAATGAGATAGAAGCCCTGGATAGGAGGCCCAGAAACACCATGACAATGAATCGTGCTCTTCACCCACACAACAGTGCTCTACTTAGCAAGAAAAATAGGTGGGCAAGGAATGCTGCAAGCACACCAGACAGTTGAAGAACAAAAGGAGGAGTGGGAAGAATATCTGAAGGATAGTGAAGAAGATGTACTGAAGGTAGTATGCCATGGAGAACGTTAGACAGACCAAACTGGCCTACAAGAAAGACCGAATGAAGGACAGACAAGGGACATGGCAGGCAAAGTATTCCATGGTTAGCACACACAAAACAACTAGTAAAGTGTCCTACATACAACGAGGAGACCCG
>NW_015388679.1:264168-269168 GCF_001527695.2 Protobothrops mucrosquamatus | reverse complement strand
GAGGAGTGGGAAGAATATCTGAAGGATAGTGAAGAAGATGTACTGAAGGTAGTATGCCATGGAGAACGTTAGACAGACCAAACTGGCCTACAAGAAAGACCGAATGAAGGACAGACAAGGGACATGGCAGGCAAAGTATTCCATGGTTAGCACACACAAAACAACTAGTAAAGTGTCCTACATACAACGAGGAGACCCGACAAAGGCTAAGAGCAGTAAAGTTGAAGAGAGGGACAGAGGAGCTTCTCCTGGTTGCAGAAGGCCAAGAACAAATGTATACAAAGCCAGAACTGAGACGACAGCAAGGGACAGCAGAGGCTTCCTCTGCAACGAAACGGAAGAAACAGTGGACCCTCTAGTTCAGGGGTCTTCAAACTTGGCCCTTTTATGACTTCTGGACTTCAACTCCCAGAATTCCTCAGCTAGTGTGCCATGCTGGCTGAGGAATTCTGGGAGTTGAAGTCCACAAGTCTTATAAAGTGGCCAAGTTTGAAGACCCCCTGCTTTAGAACCAGGAAGATTTGCTGTAGGGTCACCCAGGTCCTTGGGTGGATATTGTCCTCTCAGCTCCAGTTACTCTCAGATGATCGAGTCATCCATCCATTTCATTTCATTTCATTTCAAAGATGCCTATGGCCACCCTTTCTTGTGTCACACAATTCTGGGCAGCTAGCCCCACGGATAAAAACATAAAACTATAAAAGGAACACAAGAAAGAAAAAAGACAAAGAAAGAACAACAGGTAGCTAATCCTAATCCACTCATTTCTTCGCCCATGAGCTCCAATCTTATTGATTGGGGGGGGGGAAAGCTTCGCAGGGGACCAAGAAGGGGGGCTGGGGGGGCTGCCAGATCTCAAGGAGAAGCGCCTGTTATGGAAAAGGCAGGCCTGCTACTTCCCATGACCGTTAATCCTCGACTTACGACAACCGGCCCCAAAATTTATGCTGCTAAGTGAAACATTTGTTAAGTGAGTTTTGCCCCATTTTGTGACTTTTCTTGCCACAGTTGTTAAGTGGATCACAGCACTAGTAACAACTAGTTTGGGTGAATCTGGCTTCCCCACTGGATTTTGCTGGTCAGAAAATTGCAAAAGGGGGATCACGTGACCCCCGGGGCACTGCGACCGTCGTAAGGATGAGTCAGTTGCCCAAGCGCCTGGATTTTGATCGCATGACTTATGAGGATGCTGCAACGGACGTAAGGGCGAGAAATCTCAGGGGTTGCCATAAAGAAGAGGCAGTCAAGCTATTCTCCAAGGCGCCTGAAGGCAGGACAAGAAGCAACGGATGGAAACTAACCAAGGAGAGAAGCAACCTAGAACTAAGGAGAAACTTCCTGACAGTTAGAACAATTAACCAGTGGAACTCCTTGCCTCCAGAAGCGGTGAATGCTCCAACACTGGAAGTTTTTAAGAAGAGACTGGACATCCACTTGTCTGAAATGCTATAGGGTTTCCTGCCTGAGCAGGGGGTTGGACTAGAAGACCTCCAAGGTCCCTTCCAACTTTACTATTATTATTATTATTATTATTATTATTATTATTATTATTATTATTATTATTATTATTATTATTATTAAATGGTCGTGTCACTTTTTTCAATGCTGCTGTATCTTTGAACAGTCACTAAGTAAACTCTTGTAAATGGAGAACCACTCATAGAAGACAACATTTCAGATCCCTTTTGATCAACCTTCTTGACCACTTATGACATCAAAAGTATCCTGAACAACTTATGCCAGAAGAATCAAAGTTTCCCATTCCGGGAACCGACAGGTAGAGCCAGTTGATTTAACCAAGTTATCTTCAAAAAAAAACCCCCGAGAACAAAACCCTTTCCTGGATTAGAATTGTACTTGAATGGTTTTGTTCCTGTCGGTGCTAGCAAATTGCCACAAAGAAGATGACAATCTATTCTCCAAAGGGCAGGACAAGAAGCAATGGATGGAAACTCATCAAGGAGTGAAGCAACCTGGAACGAAGGAGGAATTTCCTGACAGTGAGGACAATTAACCAGAGGAACTGCTTGCCACCAGACGTTGTGGGTACTTCATCACTGGAGATTTTCAAGAAGAGACTGGACAACCATCTGTCTGAAATGGTCTAGGGCAGGGGTAGGCAACCTTGGCTCTTTTATGACTCCTGGACTTCAACTCCCAGAATTCCTGAGCCAGCATGGCTCAGCTTGGAAACCTCTCCCTTTCCCCTCAGCGTGGCTGGCTCAGGAATTCTGGGAGTTGAAGTCCACCAGTCATCAAGGGAGCCATAGTTCCCCCATGCTGGCTCAGGAATTCTGGGAGTTGAAGTCCACCAGTCATCAAGGGAGCCATAGTTCCCCCATGCTGGCTCAGGAATTCTGGGAGTTGAAGTCCATGAGTCATAAAAGAGCCAAGGTTGCCTACCCCTGGTCTAGGGTCTCCTGCCTGAGCAAAGGGTTGGACTAGAAGACCTCCAAGGTCCCTTCCATCTGTGTTATTCTATTCTATATTCTAAGTGATGCGCTGTGATTCATATGCTGAGGGGTAGAGTAAGTTGATACTGTACTGGATTCCCGTGGGTGTTTAGCATCTACTCTACATAAAACCACTGAGAACTAGACCATGATGGTTTGCAGTGACAGATCGTTAAGTTGACGATACCCAGTGAGCTCCGTTTCTCCTTTTCAACCGTCTGCTGAGGCAGGAGACACACTAAACAGGTGTTTGAAGACAATAACAAAGTGGATGTTGGCTAATAAACTGAGCTTTTATCTTAATTAGATGTCAATTATTGGTTTATTGGGTTTGAGTGATGGCTTTCAAGCCCATATAGTCAAGTTACAACTCCATTGTGGACCAAGTTTGGAGTCTGCTGATACGATTATTTATTTCTCCCTTTACTGTACAATGGAGTTCAGGTATGACTTGAAATGTTTTTCATCAGCTCAAATTTGTCTGCCAGCAGCAACCCTTATTTTATAAAGACAGATAACTGCGGAGAAGATGAGTTTCCAAAATATCAAAGCTTGGTTATTAATAGTACCCTTGAATATAAAGCAAGTTCAGATGGTTCAGCCTACGGAGGGTGATCCGATGTCTGGCTGAAGTGGGCAAATGCAGGTTTCACCTTTCCAATATTTAAAAGCTTAATTCAAGGTACAGCTTTGCCTAATAGCTCAGATGCCCAGGACTGGATGGCATCCAGTAAAAGCCACAATATCAGAAAAATGACCTTGTGAGTATTGTGATGTCATCATGCAACTGAAATCAATTTAATACTTGCATAATCTTAACGTTGACATTATATGACATACAGTATATATATATATATCAGTGGAGATTCTCAATCATCTAGGTCATGGTTGTCTCAAAGCTGCTTTTAATAATAATAATAATAATAATAATAATAATAATAATAATAATAACAACAACAACAACAACAACAACAACTGCTTCCATCCTACGACGATATCTGTAATACCATCAAACATCCACATCTGCCTATCCCAGGTCCTTGGGAAGGACTCGATAGGTAGACAAAAATGCCAAATCCAGTCTGAACATCTGGCTGACTGTGCGATGATCCATAATAATAATAATAATAATAATAATAATAATAATAATAATAATAATAATAATAATAATAATGTTGGAAGGGACCTTGGAGGTCATCTAGTCCAACCCCCTGCTCAGGCAGGAAACCCTATACCATTTCAGACAAATGGCTGTCCAGTCTCTTTGTAAAAACTTCCAGTGTTGGAGCATTCACCGCTTCTGGAGGCAGGTGGTTCCACTGGATAATTGTTCCAAAAGGCACCTGGAGTTTCTTGTTTTTTTCCTTGAAAACCTTTTGCTTCTCATCTAAGAAGCTTCTTCAGTTCTGAAGTTTATTAGATCTTCAAAATAGTTTCCTTGAAAACCTTTCGCTTTTCATCCACGAAGCTTCTTCAGTTCTGAACTGAAGAATTGAAGAAGCATCTTGGATGAGAAGCAAAAGGTTTTGAAAGAAAAAAACAAGAAAGTCCAGGTGCCTTTTGGAAAAGCAACTTTGGGACATATATGGCATATATAACATCATTTGCTACTCGCACTGCCTACTTCCTCTTGGAGACTCGTAGGATCTCCTCTTTAGAGCTCTATCTCGCATTACGTATTTCACACCAACAATGACTACTTGTCACGGTGAAATACTGTAGCAAATCTAAAATAAATAGATAAATAAAAATGTTAGAAGTTTACAGGCAAGTTCTTACTAATAGGTTAGGGCAATCAACCATAAACTCTTCAATTTTCTTCTTCCCTGCCCTGAATATCATGCATCAAAAAGAACGAGGGTGTAAGATTGAAGTCAATATTTATTTAGCATTTTGAAGTGCAAAGTGGTGCCCGTTGCGCAGGGTCAATAAAAATGACTGACATTTTTAAATAGCAAATACCGAAAGTCTTGTCTATTTGAAAAGCTGAAGTATTTTGCAGCCTCTTCTATTGGGGGGGGGCAGGTCCTCCGTTTTCCCTGATTTAGAAACTTCTAACCTACGTGAAGGTTCTCCCCCTTAGAGAAAGGAACCCATGCTACCCTTGGAAAGACATGACAGCTGCATTTACTTCTGAAAAGTTATTCTAACCCTTAGAAACTGGTAAGTATGGTGATTGAGGATACTCCTGGAAACAAGTTCGATATTTCTAATAAAGGAGAATATTTGTAGCTCAGGATTAACATGAGGGCTCCTTGGTGCTCTCTGAGCCTGGTGGTTTCCTGGCAGATGTTTTCATTACCCCAAACTAGGTCACATCATCAGGGCTAGAAGGGAGGGGGGTTTGCAGAGAGGAGGAGGAGGAGGAGGAGGAGGAGGAGGAGAAGGAGAAGGAGAAGGAGAAGGAGAAGAAGAAGAAGAAGAAGAAGAAGAAGAAGAAGAAGAAGAAGAAGAAGAAGAAGAAGAAGAAGAAGAAGAAGAAGAAGAAGAAGAAGAAGAAGAAGAAGAAGAAGAAGAAGAAGAGGAGGAGGAGGAGGAGGAGGAGGA
>NW_015388679.1:261572-262929 GCF_001527695.2 Protobothrops mucrosquamatus | reverse complement strand
GTAGATGGTTGAGTGGATGGTTGAGTGGATGGTTGAGTGGATGGTTGAGTGGGTGGGTGGGTGGGTGGGTAGATGGATGGATGGATGGATGAGTGGATGGGTGGGTGGGTGGGGGAGTGGACAGACAGGTAGACAGATAGTACTTTCATGTTCCATTCTGCAGCCACTAAAGCACAATTCTAGGGTGTTTTGTAGGCACTGTGTGTGTCTTCCATCCTTAATTAAATATAGCAGTTCATGATCTATGCAACGGTAGCAAAATACAGACTGAGCAGTTCTTCCGGTAGGACTACAAATCCCCACCCGGTTCAGATCTAATGAGCTCCCTTAATAGGACACAAGGGAGGAAGGGAAGGCTGATCTGACACACGCAGCTTGTTCTTCACCTTCTATTTTGCAAACATGACATCACAACACAGCCTTCAATTTTACATGCCCTTCCTTGGCCAGTTCACAAGTTATAGAATTATTTAAATTGATTTATGAAAAGAAAAACAATCTTTAATATATATATATTTTTTAAAAAAGGTTAATAGAACACACCCTTCAAGTAGAACAATGCGCCCATCATTGTGAATTTGGGGGAAGGGGTGTGTGCAACAACGGTAACTACCAAAGCTGATCTAATTCTGCCAATAGGACGTATAAAAAAAAAATATCAGACCGAATAAGGAGCCGGCGAGGGAAAAGACCGGGATTCAAACAGAATCCTGTGGGGGTCTTATCAGAATTTCTTCCATCCTGTCAGTCATAATCCAGCATGAAGAATTGCTGGCAAGGCAGAAGGTTCCCCCTGGCTTGGTCCAGTCAGAAGGACGCGGGAAAGCGAGAGGAAAGCTCAGCTAACTTCTAGGGGGTTTCCTGGAGAGAAAGCCCGCTGTCTTGTGTGTCACGTGACGCTTCCTTTGACTCCCCAAAATGTGTCGGGCAAGCATTCAAGTATCTATAATCTACATTTTTCTTCACTTCCTACACTCTTTGGCAAATTATGTAACGGTCTAACAATGTTCAATTTATGAAGCTTGCAATAAACAAGGCGCGGAGAAAAAAAATAAAAAACACTTGATTTTATTCACTGCAGTCTTCCGGGCCACAACGTTTCCTCAACGTTGGAATTTTTGTTTTTCCAATTCTGCAGTTGAAAAAGAGATCCCGTTTTGTGTAGTGGTTAAAGGCCTTGAACCGGACACCGAGAGACCACGAGTTCTAATCCTGCCTTAAACATGAAGCCTGCTGGGTGACTTTGGGCCAGTCTCTCTCTCTCTCTCCCTCTCTCTCTCTCTCTCTCTCTGTCGCTCTCTCTCTCTCTCTTTCTCTCTCTCTCTCCTTCTCTCTCTCCCTCTCTCTCTCCCTCTTT
>NW_015388679.1:251579-260644 GCF_001527695.2 Protobothrops mucrosquamatus | reverse complement strand
CTCTCTCTCTCTCTCTCTCCCAGCCCCGCTTGTGGTGCCAAAGAGGGGAGGTCAGAGGTGGGGACTAGGCAGCAGGCGGCCCTCTGGTTTCCCAAAGGGCCATGCAGGAAAAGGCAAGGGAGCTTCCCTGGGTTGCCCGGGAGGGCCTGGGTGCCAGCTCGGAGACAACTGCCACCATGCGATGCGCAGGGAACAGATGGCACCCTCTCCCAAGTACCCGAGCGAACACCCAGTTCAGCTTTATGACGCCCAGACTGTTACCCGCTGGGTATTACCATGCCTTTTCTCTCTCCATAGCAACCAGCCAGCCATCCGGCACTCACAAAGGGATGGGGCTGAATCCGGCTCACCTCCTGGCAAGCCCTGGACCCTCTTAAATATGGGGGGGGGGGCAGAGGAGGAAAAGTTCCTGGTGCATCCTTTGTTTATCTTAACCATAATAACGAGGGTTTGTCTGTCTCTCTCTCTGTGTATGTAGGAGTAAAGTTTAAGAAGGGAAGAGAAGGGGAAGGGAAGGGGATGGGAAGGGAAAGGGGAAAGGGGAAAGGGGAAAGGGGAAAGGAGAAGGGAGAAAGGGGAAAGGGGAAAGGGGAAAGGGGAAAGGGGAAAGGGGAAAGAGGAAAGAGGAAAGGGGAAAGGGAAGGGGATGGAAAGGGAAGGGAAACGGGAAATGGGAAAGGGAAGGGAAGGGAAGGGAAGGGAGAAAGAGGGAAGGGAAAGGGGAGAGAGGAAAGGGAAGGGAAGGGATGGAAAGGGAAGGGAAGGGAAGGGAAAAAGGGGAAAGGGGGAAGGGAAGGGAAGAAAATAGCAAAGCTCACATGCACCAACTCTCAACAGTTAATCAACCTACTAAACATTCAGACCCAAGGAAAGACCTCCTGGGTGTAACAAGTCAAACATTTGCCTAAATGCAGGGCTATCATGCCAATCAATATCTTACCCTCCCAGTTATATTAGGGGTCAGGAGTTCTCCTCTGGAAGGCAGCAGTTGGGTGTGTGTGTGTGTGGGGGGTGTGTGTTATGAACCTGAAGCCTCTTGTGGGCCAAACCTCTGCTCTTCTGCTCAGTGTGGGCCTCCCTCACCCGAGGCCCTCTGGGACTTGCCCATCTCCTCAGGAGAGGCCAGGATTCAGAAGATCAAAATGCCCAGGCATTAGCAGAGACAGAGACCTCTTCTCCCCCTTCCTCAGTATTTCCTAGACCCCGTACAGTTCAGCATCTCTTCTCGTGTGACAAGAGACGGTCTTCCAAACACCAGGGTCCGTTGATGATGGCTACATCTCAGTTACCATGCAAAATGTGTTGAGACGGTCAGTCTAGCTGAACTTGGCTGACCTCTGGAGCGAAGAGCACGGAAGGAGGGTTGGGAGACTAGCTGAAGCACCACGAGTTGGCTTCTTACTCAGAGGTTGGGAACAGAGCTTTCACAAGGAAAAGTCAGCTTCGGCCATCTTGTTAGTTCAATCTCTTCGGCTGGCGCTCGCTTTCCTTCCGCCATGGAAGGAAGACATGGTTTTCTAACTTGACACATGTCCTCCTTTCTTAAATCCAGTGGAACGTGGCTAATAGCTTGGTGTCAAATCTAACTGACAGTCCTGATCACCAGGTCTTCGAGATCCAAAATGCACCGATCCGTGTTTTGATATGAGTGTGCGCCAAGTCATCGTTTTTTCCTCAGCCTGTTTCACACGGCAATAAATGTCTGGAGAAAGGGAGTAACTCATCTCTCCCTTTGCTGTTTTAAGCTCAGTGGAAGAGAGGGAAGAGGAACATCCAAGCTCCGGGCCATGTTACGGTTTTCACCTTCATTTTTAATTCTTTACCTAGATCAGGGGTGGGCAACCGTGGCTCTTTTGTGACTCGTGGACTTCAACTCCCAGAATTCCTGAGCCAGCCTGGCTCAGCTTGGAAACCTCTCCCTTTCCCCTCAGCGTGGCTGGCTCAGGAATTCTGGGAGTTGAAGTCCACGAGTCACAAAAGAGCCAAGGTTGCCTACCTCTGCCCTAGGCCTAGGCCCCCTCATGACTCGTGGACTTCAACTCCCAGAATTCCTGAGCCAGCCTGGCTCAGCTTGGAAACCTCTCTCTTTCCCCTCAGCATGGCTGGCTCAGGAATTCTGGGAGTGGAAGTCCACGAGTCATAAAAGAGCCAAGGTTGCCTACCCCTGACCTAGATTATAGAGCAATTGTGTTACATGTTTTTTTTTTATTTTAAAGATGTTGTGAAAAGTATTAGCATATTTGAAAAAATGCAAAAAATATTGAAAAAGTTCTTGCTAGAAAATTGAATAAAGTACAGAAAGTAATTGAAACGCGGACCCCCATTGTTACATTCTCTTTCATCCTGATACTTGGTAGACACAGAGCAGATCAGGAATGACCACAAACACTTGCCTATTCAGTATAATCCCCCCCTCCAAAGCATATGAGGAACCGCTCATGAAAAAGAGAAACATAACCTTTTGCATTAGGAAAACCTATTACGAAAACGACAATACATCTGCAGAATCAGGTGCCTGAGAACCACAGGATCAACCTGCCAGAAACCAAACCTTATATCTTATATCCTATTCCCTGAAATAAATAGAAAACTCATTGTCAAAACTGCAAAGGTTCCTCGCCAAGTATTTTGTATTCAGCATTAATCAACTGAAAAGATGTACAGTTGGTTTACAAACATCTTGCATGATTATTAACATACACTAAGTATCAACAAGCTTCTTACAACCTTTGAACATCACACCTTAAAAAGGAGAATCGACTGTCAGCAGTTTCTATTAGATAAACACGGAAATTGTCAAAACAAAAAGACACATTTTGCTCTTAACTTGCTGTTAGCCAGTAGCTAGGCAGTTTCAAGTATTTTGGCCCGCGTGAACTGCCGTTTCAAATTATTTTCCTCTTCTGAAACAATTCAAGTCTTAGCCCCTTGCATAACAAACATCCATGTCTATATCAGTAGGAGGGTAAAAAATAAAATAGTAAGTAGCTTAGAACAATAATATTTTGGAACACATTTCATGACATGCATTTTTACTTTGTTACTTGATAAGAGTACGAAAGGTTTATTCAACAACATACTCAAGAAAATGTTTGCGTTACAGTTTGGCATGGATGCCAAGCAACAAATCAGAAAGTTATTTGTTTTGAGCGTTCAAAATGGAGCTACACAAACCTTTAAGTTGTGAATTCCCTTTGGTCACTTCCCTCAGTGCTCCACTAGGTGTCTGCTGTAACTAACCTTTGGGTGGGAATGCTACATTTTTTTTTAAACAAATTAAAGATAATTTCCTTGAGAGCGAATTTGGTATAGTGGTTAAGGCATCAGGCTAGGAACTCAGAAACCAGGAGTCTGAGTCCCGTTTCAGACATGAAGCCAGTTGGTGACCCTGGGCCAGCCTCTCTCTCTCAGCCCCAGGACGCAGGCAATGGCAAGCCGCTTCTGAAATCTTTCAAAGAAAATGGCAGACGTTTGTTAGGCGGGAGTCAAGACTGACTCAAAGGTTACGTGTCTGTCTATGATAGCCCCATAAGACAGGGGTCTTCAAACTTGGCCCTTTTATGACTTGTGGACTTCAACTCCCAGAATTCCTCAGCCAGCATCGCTGGCTGAGGAATTCTGGGAGTTGAAGTCCACAAGTCATAAAAGGGCCAAGTTTGAAGACCGCTTCTATAAGAGGAAAACAATAAGCAGAATTTCCATACAATTACAGAGATAAATTCATCCCTCAACTTCATTTTTATCCACGCTCATAAAGGCACGTAATAAATCTCAAAGGACAAGTTCTGGACTCAAGACAAATATCTTCTTTTTTTACAACTAAACACAAAATCAGCCTGTTCTTCACTATTTTAACTCTTGTTCAAAGGATGACCTAACGCACTCTATCTCTTGAGTAATAAACCCTAAAAGATCCTTCAATCCCAATAAAAGGGGAACAGAGGAAATAAACTGCATCCATACACAATATTTTATTTTATTTTATTTTTTTAAAAAGAGAGAAAACAGTGTTTGCAGAATGAATGAAGTGTTGTTTTAAAAAGATGGGAATGTAAGCAAAGCACACAGCTAAAGACACATATGGCGATACTCTCCCAACTTAAATCCTAACGCTTAAGTGCTACCAAGATCAATATCCACACTACCAAAGTGCAACTTTCAGAGAAGTTAGCTAAGGAATGTGCCAATAAACACTTAAAGGAACAGGGTAAATCTCTCAAGAGTTTTACCACCAATTATTTAAACCAAAAATCTTCTATTTTGTTTCTATCCAATGCAATGCAAATATTGTTTACTTAGAAAGTTGATCGCTTTGGGGTCTTTTTTCCCCCTTTTACACAATAGTTGAATTTATCACACCACATCACAACTTCCTCCTTCCAACTCTTTAATTATTAAAGGAGAATATTTGTAGCTCAGGGCTGACACGAGGGATCCTTGGTGCTCTCTGAGCTTGGTGGTTTTCTTGCAGACATTTCATGACCCAAACTAGGTAACATCATCAGGGTTAGAAAGAAATGGGGATTGGGAGGAGGAGGAGGAGGAGGAGGAGGAGGAGGAGGANGAGGAGTGGGAAGAATATCTGAAGGATAGTGAAGAAGATGTACTGAAGGTAGTATGCCATGGAGAACGTTAGACAGACCAAACTGGCCTACAAGAAAGACCGAATGAAGGACAGACAAGGGACATGGCAGGCAAAGTATTCCATGGTTAGCACACACAAAACAACTAGTAAAGTGTCCTACATACAACGAGGAGACCCGGCAAAGGCTAAGAGTAGTAAAGTTGAAGAGAGAGACACAGGAGCCAAGAACAAATGCATACAAAGCCAGAACTGAGACGACAGCAAGGGACAGCAGAGGCTTCCTCTGCAACGAAACGGAAGAAACAGTGGACTCTCTAGTTCAGGGGTCTTCAGACTTGGCCCTTTTATGACTTCTGGACTTCAACTCCCAGAATTCCTCAGCGAGTGTGCCATGCTGGCTGAGGAATTCTGGGAGTTGAAGTCCACAAGTCTTATAAAGTGGCCAAGTTTGAAGACCCCCTGCTTTAGAACCAGGAAGATTTGCTGTAGGGTCACCCAGGTCCTTGGGTGGATATTGTCTTCTCAGCTCCAGTTACTCTCAGATGATCGAGTCATCCATCCATTTCATTTCATTTCATTTCAAAGATGCCTATGGCCACCCTTTCTTGTGTCACACAATTCTGGGCAGCTAGCCACACAGATAAAAACATAAAACTATAAAAGGAACACAAGAAAGAAAAAAGACAAAGAAAGAACAACAGGTAGCTAATCCTAATCCATTCATTTCTTCGCCCATGAGCTCCAATCTTATTGATTGGGGGGGGGAAAGCTTCGCAGGGGACCAAGAAGGGGGGGTGGGGGGCTGCCAGATCTCAAGGAGAAGCGCCTGTTATGGAAAAGGCAGGCCTGCTACTTCCCATTGCCGTTAATCCTCGACTTACGACAACCGGCCCCAAAATTTATGCTGCTATGTGAAACATTTGTTAAGTGAGTTTTGCCCCATTTTGTGACTTTTCTTGCCACAGTTGTTAAGTGGATCACAGCACTAGTAACAACTAGTTTGGGTGAATCTGGCTTCCTCACTGGATTTTGCTGGTCAGAAAGTTGCAAAAGGGGGATCACGTGACCCCTGGGGCACTGCGACCGTCATAAGGATGAGTCAGTTGCCCAAGCGTCTGGATTTTGATCGCATGACTTATGAGGATGCTGCAATGGACGTAAGGGCGAGAAACGGTCGTGTCACTTTTTTCAATGCCGCTGTATCTTTGAACAGTCACTAAGTAAACTCTTGTAAATGGAGAACCACTCATAGAAGACAACATTTCAGATCCCTTTTGATCAACCTTCTTGACCACTTATGACATCAAAAGTATCCTGAACAACTTATGCCAGAAGAATCAAAGTTTCCCATTCCGGGAACCGACAGGTAGAGCCAGTTGATTTAACCAAGTTATCTTCAAAAAAAAACCCCAAGAACAAAACCCTTTCCTGGATTAGAATTGTACTTGAATGGTTTTGTTCCTGTCGGTGCTAGCAAATTGCCACAAAGAAGAGGACAATCTATTCTCCAAAGGGCAGGACAGGAAGCAACGGATGGAAACTCATCAAGGAGAGAAGCAACCTGGAACGAAGGAGGAATTTCCTGACAGTGAGGACAATTAACCAGAGGAACTGCTTGCCACCAGAAGTTGTGGGTACTTCATCACTGGAGATTTTCAAGAAGAGACTGGACAACCATCTGTCTGAAATGGTATAGGGCAGGGATAGGCAACCTTGGCTCTTTTATGACTCGTGGACTTCAACTCCCAGAATTCCTGAGCCAGCATGGCTCAGCTTGGAAACCTCTCCCTTACCCCTCAGCATGGCTGGCTCAGGAATTCTGGGAGTTGAAGTCCACGAGTCATCAAGGGAGCCATAGTTCCCCCATGCTGGCTCAGGAATTCTGGGAGTTGAAGTCCACCTGTCATAAAAGAGCCAAGGTTGCCTACCCCTGGTATAGGGTCTCCTGCTTGAGCAAAGGGTTGGACTAGAAGACCTCCAAGGTCCCTTCCATCTGTGTTATTCTATTCTATATTCTAAGTGATGCGCTGTGATTCATATGCTGAGGGGTAGAGTAAGTTGTTACTGTACTGGATTCCCGTGGGTGTTTAGCATCTACTCTACATTAAAACCACCGAGAACTAGACCATGATGGTTTGCAGTGACAGATCGTTAAGTTGACGATACCCAGTGAGCTCCGTTTCTCCTTTTCAACCGTCTGCTGAGGCAGGAGACACACTAAACAGGTGTTTGAAGACAATAACAAAGTGGATGTTGGCTAATAAACTGAGCTTTTATCTTAATTAGATGTCAATTATTGGTTTATTGGGTTTGAGTGATGGCTTTCAAGCCCATATAGTCAAGTTACAACTCCATTATGGACCAAGTTTGGAGTCTGCTGATATGATTATTTATTTCTCTCTTTACTGTACAATGGAGTTCAGGTCTGACTTGAAATGTTTTTCATCAGCTCAAATTTGTCTGCCAGCAGCAACCCTTATTTTATAAAGATAGATAACTGCGGAGAAGATGAGTTTCCAAAATCTCAAAGCTTGGTTATTAATAGTACCCTTGAATATAAAGCAAGTTCAGATGGTTCAGCCTACGGAGGGTAATCCGATGTCTGGCTGAAGTGGGCAAATGCAGGTTTCACCTTTCCAATATTTAAAAGCTTAATTCAAGGTACAGCTTTGCCTAATAGCTCAGATGCCCAGGACTGGATGGCATCCAGTAAAAGCCACAATATCAGAAAAATGACCTTGTGAGTATTGTGATGTCATCATGCAACTGAAATCAATTTAATACTTGTGCAATCTGAACGTTGACATTATATGACATACAGTATATATATATATATATATAGGTGGAGATTCTCAATCATCTAGGTCATGGTTGTCTCAAAGCTGCTTTTAATAATAACAACAACAACAACAACAACAACAACAACTGCTTCCATCCTGCGACGATATCTGTAATACCATCAAACATCCACATCTGCCTATCCCAGGTCCTTGGGGAGGACTCGATAGGTAGACAAAAATGCCAAATCCAGTCTGAACATCTGGCTGACTGTGCGATGATCCATAATAGTAATAATAATAATAATAATAATAATAATAATAATAATAATAATAATAATAATAATAATAATAATAATAATAATAATAATAATAATAAAGTTGGAAGGGACCTTAGAGGTCATCTAGTCCAACCCCCTGCTCAGGCAGGAAACCCTAGACCATTTCGGACAAATGGCTGTCCAGTCTCTTCTTAAAGACTTCCAGTGTTGGAGCATTCACCGCTTCTGGAGGCAGGTGGTTCCACTGGATAATTGTTCCAAAAGGCACCTGGACTTTCTTGTTTTTTTCCTTGAAAACCTTTTGCTTCTCATCTAAGAAGCTTCTTCGGTTCTGAAGTTTATTAGATATTCAAAATAATTTCCTTGAAAACCTTTTGCTTTTCATCCACGAAGCTTCTTCAGTTCTGAACTGAAGAAGCGCCTTGGATGAGAAGCAAAAGGTTTTCAAAGAAAAAAACAAGAAAGTCCAGGTGCCTTTTGGAAAAACAACTTTGGGACATATATGGCATATATAACATCATTTGCTACTCGTACTGCCTACTTCCTCTTGGAGACTCGTAGGATCTCCTCTTTAGAGCTCTATCTCGCATTACGCATTTCACACCAACAATGACTACTTGTCACGGTGAAATACTGTAGCAAATCTAAAATAAATAGATAAATAAAAATGTTAGCAGTTTACAGGCAAGTTTTTACTAATAGGTTAGGGCAATCAACCATAAACTCTTCCATTTTCTTCTTCCCTGCCCTGAATATCATGCATCAAAAAGAACGAGGGTGTAAGATTGAAGTCAATATTTATTTAGCATTTTGAAGTGCAAAGAGGTGCGCGTTGCGCAGGGTCAATAAAAATGACTGACATTTTTAAATAGCAAATAACGAAAGTCTTGTCTATTTGAAAAGCTGAAGTATTTTGCAGCCTCTTCTATTGTGGGGGGGGGGGCAGGTCCTCCGTTTCCCCTGATTTAGAAACTTCTAACCTACGTGAAGGTTCTCCCCCTTAGAGAAAGGAACCCATGCTACCCTTGGAAAGACATGACAGCTGCATTTACTTCTGAAAAGTTATTCTAACCCTTAGAAACTGGTAAGTATGGTGATTGAGGATACTCCTGGAAACAAGTTCGATATTTCTAATAAAGGAGAATATTTGTAGCTCAGGATTAACATGAGGGCTCCTTGGTGCTCTCTGAGCCTGGTGGTTTCCTGGCAGATGTTTTCATTACCCCAAACTAGGTCACATCATCAGGGCTAGAAGGCAGTAGGGTTTGCAGAGAGGAGGAGGAGGAGGAGGAGGAGGAGGAGGAGGAGGAGGAGAAGGAGAAGGAGAAGGAGAAGGAGAAGGAGAAGGAGAAGGAGGAGAAGGAGGAGAAGAAGGAGAAGAAGAAGAAGGAGAAGAAGGAGAAGAAGAAGAAGAAGAAGAAG
>NW_015388679.1:248590-249908 GCF_001527695.2 Protobothrops mucrosquamatus | reverse complement strand
GGTGGGTGGGTGGGTGGGTAGATGGATGGATGGATGGGTGGGTGGGTGGGTGCGTGGGTGGGTGGGTGAGTGGACAGACAGGTAGACAGATAGTACTTTCATGTTCCATTCTGCAGACACTAAAGCACAATTCTAGGGTGTTCTGTAGGCACTGTGTGTGTCTTCCATCCTTAATTAAATATAGCAGTTCATGATCTATGCAATGGTAGCAAAATACAGACTGAGCAGTTCTTCCGGTAGGACTACAAATCCCCACCAGGTTCAGATCTAATGAGCTCCCTTAATAGGACACAAGGGAGGAAGGGAAGGCTGATCTGACACACGCAGCTTGTTCTTCACCTTCTATTTTGCAAACATGACATCACAACACAGCCTTCAATTTTACATGCCCTTCCTTGGCTAGTTCACAAGTTACAGAATTATTTAAATTGATTTATGAAAAGAAAAACAATCTTTAATATATATATATATTTTTAAAAAGGTTAATAGAACACACCCTTCAAGTAGAACAATACGCCCATCATTGTGAATTTGGGGGAAGGGGTGTGTGCAACAACGGTAACTACCAAAGCTGATCTAATTCTGCCAATAGGACATATAAAAAAAAAAATCAAACCGAATAAGGAGCCGGCGAGGGAAAAGATTGGGATTCAAACAGAATCCTGTGGGGGTCTTATCAAAATTTCTTCCATCCTGTCAGTCATAATCCAGCATGAAGAATTGCTGGCAAGGCAAAAGGTTCCCCCTGGCTTGATCCAGTCAGAAGGACGCGGGAAAGCTCAGCTAACTTCAAGGGGGTTTCCTGGAGAGAAAGCCCGCCGTCTTGTGTGTCACGTGACGCTTCTTTTGACTCCCCAAAATGTGTCAGGCAAGCATTCAAGTATCTATAATCTACATTTTTCTTCACTTCCTACACTCTTTGGCAAATTATGTAACGGTCTAACAATGTTCAATTTATGAAGCAGCCAGAGCTATTGCAATAAACAAGGCGCGGGGAAAAAAAATAAAAATACTCGATTTTATTCACTGCAGTTTTCCGGGCCACAACGTTTCCTCAACGTTGGACATTTTTTTTTCCCAATTCTGCAGTTGAAAAAGAGATCCCGTTTTGTGTAGTGGTTAAAGGCCTTGAGCCGGACGCTGAGAGACCACGAGTTCTAATCCTGCCTTAAACATGAAGCCTGCTGGGTGACTTTGGGCCAGTCTCTCTCTCTCCCTCTCTCTCTCTCATTCTCTCTCTCTCTCTCTCTCTCCTTCCCTCTCTCTCTCCCTCTCTCTCTCCCTCTTTCTCTCCCACTCTCTCCCTCTCTCCCCCCCC
>NW_015388679.1:243392-247791 GCF_001527695.2 Protobothrops mucrosquamatus | reverse complement strand
CCCCCCCCCTCTCTCTCTCTCTCTCTCTCTCCCTCTCTCTCTGCCCCAGGAAGACGTCAATGGCAAACCTCATCCCAAAAGGTGGCCAAAAAGAGACCAGCAAAAGTGTTCCCCGTGGAGTCACCAGGAATTAAAAACTGACTTGAAAACACCCACAGAAACACAAAGAGGAGAACAAACACTGTTATAAACAGCAGGAGCCTCTCTCTCTCTCTCTCTCTCTCTCTCCCAGCCCCGCTTGTGGTGCCAAAGAGGGGAGGTCAAAGGTGGGGACTAGGCAGCAGGCGGCCCTCTGGTTTCCCAAAGGGCCATGCAGGAAAGGGCAAGGGAGCTTCCCTGGGTTGCCTGGGAGGGCCTGGATGCCAGCTCTGAGACAACTGCCACCATGCGATGCGCAGGGAACAGATGGCACCCTCTCCCAAGTACCCGAGTGAACACCCAGTTCAGCTTTATGACGCCCAGACTGTTACCCGCTGGGTATTACCATGCCTTTTCTCTCTCCATAGCAACCAGCCAGCCATCCGGCACTCACAAAGGGATGGGGCTGAATCCGGCTCACCTCCTGGCAAGCCCTGGACCCTCTTAAATATGGGGGGGGGCAGAGGAGGAAAAGCTCCTGGTGCATCCTTTGTTTATCTTAACCATAATAACGAGGGTTTGTCTGTCTCTCTCTCTGTGTATGTAGGAGTAAAGTTTGGGAAGGGAAGGGAAGGGAAAGGGAAGGGAAGGGAAAGGGGGAAGAGAAGGGAGGGAAAGGGGAAAGGGGGAAGGGAAGGGAAGAAAATAGCAAAGCTCACATGCACCAACTCTCAGCAGTTAATCAACCTACTAAACATTCAGACCCAAGGAAAGACCTCCTGGGTGTAACAAGTCAAACACTTGCCTAAATGCAGGGCTATCATGCCAATCAATGTCCTACCCTCCCAGTTATATTAGCCGCCAGGAGTTCTCCTCTGGAAGGCAGCAGTTGGGTGTGTGTGTGTGTGTGTGGAGTGTTATTAACCTGAAGCCTCTTGTGGGCCAAACCTCTGCTCTTCTGCTCAGTGTGGGCCTCCCTCACACGAGGCCCTCTGGGACTTGCCCATCTCCTCAGGAGAGGCCAGGATTCAGAAGATCAAAACGCCCGGGCATGAGCAGAGACAGAGACCGCTTCTCCCCCTTCCTCAGTATTTCCTAGACCCCGTACAGTTCAGCATCTCTTCTCGTGTGACAAGAGACGGTCTTCCAATCACCAGGGTCCGTTGATGATGGCTACATCTCAGTTACCATGCAAAATGTGTTGAGACGGTCAGTCTAGCTGAACTTGGCTGACCTCTGGAGCGAAGAGCACGGAAGGAGGGTTGGGAGACTAGCTGAAGCACCACCAGTTGGCTTCTTACTCAGAGGTTGGGAACGGAGCTTTCACAAGGAAAAGTCAGCTTCGGCCATCTTGTTAGTTCAATCTCTTCGGTTGGCGCTCGCTTTCCTTCCGCCATGGAAGGGAGACATGGTTTTCTAACTTGACACATGTCCTCCTTTCTTAAATCCCGTGGAACGTGGCTAATAGCTTGGTGTCAAATCTAACTGACAGTCCTGATCACCAGGTCTTCGAGATCCAAAATGCACCGATCCGTGTTTTGATATGAGTGTGCGCACCAAGTCACCGTTTTTTCCTCAGCCTGTTTCACAGGGCAATAAATGTCTGGAGAAAGGGAGTAACTCATCTCTCCCTTTGCTGTTTTAAGCTCAGTGGAAGAGAGGGAAGAGGAACATCCAAGCTCCAGGCCATGTTATGGGTTTTCACCTTCATTTTTAATTCTTTACCTAGATCAGGGGTGGGCAACCGTGGCTCTTTTGTGACTCGTGGACTTCAACTCCCAGAATTCCTGAGCCCGCCTGGCTCAGCTTGGAAACCTCTCCCTTTCCCCTCAGCGTGGCTGGCTCAGGAATTCTGGGAGTTGAAGTCCACCAGTCATAAAAGAGCCAAGGTTGCCTACCCCTGACCTAGATTATAGAGCAATTGTGTTACATGTTTTTTTTATTTTAAAGATGTTGTGAAAAGTATTAGCATATTTCAAAAAATGCAAAAAAATATTGAAAAAGTTCTTGCTAGAAAATTGAATAAAGTACAGAAAGTACTTGAAACGCGGACCCCCATTGTTACATTCTCTTTCATCCTGATACTTGGTAGACACAGCAGATCAGGAATGACCACAAACACTTGCCTATTCAATATAATCCCCCCCTCCAAAGCATATGAGGAACCGCTCATGAAAAAGAGAAACATAACCTTTTGCATTAGGACAACCTATTATGAAAACGACAATACACCTGCAGAATCAGGTGCCTGAGAACCACAGGATCAACCTGCCAGAAACCAAACCTTATATCTTAAAACCGTATTCCCTGAAATAAATAGAAAACTCATTGTCAAAACTGCAAAGGTTCCTCGCCAAGTATTTTGTATTCGGCATTAATCAACTGAAAAGATCAAAAAATCTTCAGCTGTACAATTGGTTTACAAACATCTTGCATGATTATTAACATACACTAAGTATCAACAAGCTTCTTACAACCTTTGAACATCACACCTTAAAAAGGAGAATCTACACTGTCAGCAGCTTCTATTAGATAAACACGGAAATTGTCAAAACAAAAAGACACATTTTGCTCTTAACTTGCTGTTAGCCAGTAGCTAGGCAGTTTCAAGAATTTTGGCCTGCGTGAACTGCCAATCCAAAATATTTTCCTCTTCTGAAACAATTCAAGTCTTAGCCCCTTGCATAACAAGCATCCATGTCTATATCAGTAGGAGGGTAAAAAATAAAATAGTAAGTAGCTTAGAACAATAATATTTTGGAACACATTTCATGCCGTGCATTTTTACTTTGTTACTTGATAAGAGTACGAAAGGTTTATTCAACAACATACTCAAGAAAATGTTTGCGTTACAGTTTGGTATGGATGCCAAGCAACAAATCAGAAAGTTATTTGTTTTGAGCGTTCAAAATGGAGCTACACAAACCTTTAAGTTGTGAATTCCCTTTGGTCACTTCCCTCAGTGCTCCACTAGGTGTCTGCTGTAACTAACCTTTGGGTGGGAATGCTACATTTTTTTTTTAAACAAATTAAAGATAATTTCCTTGAGAGCGAATTTGGTATAGTGGTTAAGGCATCAGGCTAGGAACTCAGAAACCAGGAGTCTGAGTCCCGTTTCAGACATGAAGCCAGTTGGTGACCCTGGGCCAGCCTCTCTCTCTTAGCCCCAGGACGCAGGCAATGGCAAGCCGCTTCTGAAATCTTACGAAGAAAATGGCAGACGTTTGTTAGGCGGGAGTCAAGACTGACTCAAAGGTTACGTGTCTGTCTGTCTATGATACCCCCGTAAGACAGGGGTCTTCAAACTTGGCCCTTTTATGACTTGTGGACTTCAACTCCCAGAATTCCTCAGCCAGCGATGCTGGCTGAGGAATTCTGGGAGTTGAAGTCCACAAGTCATAAAAGGGCCAAGTTCGAAGACCCCTTCTATAAGAGGAAAACAATAAGCAGAATCTCCGTACAATTACAGAGAGAAATTCATCCCTCAACTTCATTTTTATCCACGCTCATAAAGGCACGTAATAAATCTCAAAGGACAAGTTCTGGACTCAAGACAAATATCTTCTTTTTTTACAACTAAACACAAAATCAGCCTGTTCTTCACTATTTTAACTCTTGTTCAAAGGATGACCTAACGCACTCTATCTCTTGAGTAATAAACCCTAAAAGATCCTTCAATCCCAATAAAAGGGGAACAGAGGAAATAAACTGCATCCATACACAATATTTTATTTTATTTTATTTTTTTAAAAAAAGAGAGAAAACAGTGTTTGCAGAATGAATGAAGTGTTGTTTTAAAAAGATGGGAATGTAAGCAAAGCACACAGCTAAAGACACATATGGCGATACTCTCCCAACTTAAATCCTAACGCTTAAGTGCTACCAAGATCAATATCCACACTACCAAAGTGCAACTTTCAGAGAAGTTAGCTAAGGAATGTGCCAATAAACACTTAAAGGAACAGGGTAAATCTCTCAAGAGTTTTACCACCAATTATTTAAATCAAAAATCTTCTATTTTGTTTCTATCCAATGCAATGCAAATATTGTTTACTTAGAAAGTTGATCACTTTTGAGTCTTTTTCCCCCTTTTACACAATAGTTGAATTTATCACACCACATCACAACTTCCTCCTTCCAACTCTTTAATTAATAAAGGAGAATATTTGTAGCTCAGGGCTGACATGAGGGATCCTTGGTGCTCTCTGAGCTTGGTGGTTTTCTTGCAGACGTTTCATGACCCAAACTAGGTAACATCATCAGGGTTAGAAAGAAATGGGGATTGGGAGGAGGAGGAGGAGGAGGAGGAGGAGGAGGAGGA
>NW_015388679.1:238791-243330 GCF_001527695.2 Protobothrops mucrosquamatus | reverse complement strand
TCTGAGCTTGGCTGTTTCTTTGCAGACATTTCATGACTCAAACTAGGTAACATCATCAGGGCTAGTCCTATTTTTATCCATCATCAGTCCTTTATCCTATCCACCATCAGTCTACTAGCACTGATGATGTTACAGAGTTTGGGTAATGAAACATCTGCAAGAAAACAAGCAAGCTCGGAGAGCATCAAGGACCCCTCAACTCTTCAACTGTTTACTTTGGTTAAGACAGGGGATATGGAAAGCTACAAAGAACCAGCACTTTATGGAACCAACGGACGAGCTGGCACCTGGGTCTGATGAAAGCTGGGAAGCATGGACATTGTTGAGTAGACTGCACGTGGATACAACAAGATCCAGAGACGCTCTGAACAAATGGAGCTATCCGGTGGCTTCTGCTCATTGCGATTGTGGTTGACATGCGGACAATCACACCTATGTATACCTGCCCTTTGTGTCCCAACCAGTGTACACTTGAGGACCTCATGGCAACACAAGAGAACTCAATTAATGTTGCTAGTTTCTGTACATATTTTAATCTTGTATTTTATATTTTATGTCATATAGCACGTCTTATATTAATTGTGATGTTTCTGACCCAAACCAACAGGGTTCAACATATCAACATATACTATGGTTAGATTACACCATTTAACAGAAGTAATTTTTTGCAGGAAAATTGTTTTCACACCTTTTGATAGTTTGCAAATCAAACCCTCAAGTCTCTCTTACAAATATATATATATATTTCTTTCAAAGAATGGAATTCACATTTACAGCCCTACTTGCTGGCAAGCAAACAACTAACCCATGCAATGGAGAAATCCATGTGGATTAACACACATCAGAGAAGCAAAAAAAGGGAAAGAAGGAAACAAGGTCAACTTGACTTCTCAGATTTAAAATTAATTTACCAAAAAAAGAAAGAAACTTACAGTCTCTCCAACTCCTTTAAGTCTTGAAATGCTCCTCTCTCAATTGTAGTAATCTTGTTTTCCATGAGTTGACTGAAATGCAGAATAAAATGCTTTGAAACTCCAGTAATCAAACAGTGATTAGCACCCATTATTACAATACCTGGCGGTGGGTAAGCTTTACAGTCACCTCCCCTGATTAACTCTGCAATTCTCACTCTGTTCTTAACTTTCCATCCAATTTAATGTGTTAAGCCTGTCACATGATATTGCACTGTCACTTAGAGGGAGACTAAACTCTCCGTTCTTTAAAAAAATAAAAGAGAGAGAGAGAGAGAGAGAGGGAGAATGAGAGAGGGAGACCTTAAGCCTGTTTAAGAAGTCCAGGGGTCAGAGGTGAGGAAAATATATGTCTTAATTACAAAAAGCAAAGCTACTGTTTAACGACAAAGTTTAGACGTATGTACAGAGCCAAATCTATGAAGGCCCTCTTCAGAGAAAGTACGTTGTACCAACACAAAGCATGTTTTATTTCACAACAGGAAGAGTCAGGATGTCTCTCCAAAGTTTAAAGCTTTTCATTCACTGAAGGATGGATCAAAATAGGGCAAATTAGTTACAATTAAGCCCCAGAACAGAGCAATTTTCTGTCACTGGTGAGAATTACTCTTCACAGCAGATCACACACACAAACGCACACACACACAAAATCCCAATACATACACAACACCACCACCCCCCAAAAAATGTATCATCTAAAGCAGGAGTTTTTCAAGAGCCCAAATAACTAGTTACAAATTTAATTTGAATCAGAAAAATAATCCATGGCTTCATTGTGTTACATTTATTTACTTAATTAAGTTATCCCAAACACCCAACGTATTTTAAAAACTATTTTCTGATTTGTTGGTTTTGCAAAATATTCTATTCTATGTGGATTGCTAAAGCACATTCGTTTTTGAAATTTCACATATTTTGCAATATTTATTACTACAAGGAGTAACATAAAATCACAAGTGGTTACAATCCAGACTTGCTACTGTGGCAGTCTTCCAAACTTTTAAGTCCTCTTACAACTGCCTTTTCTTTTACAATGTAGCTGCTGTTATTTGAGACGTTCATTAATTTTAAAAAAAACAGTCCTATTCGTTGAAAAACTATTTTGCATAGGACTGAAGTTCAGTAATAAAATTCAAGAAAAACTTACAGAACACGAAGGTGTCTTAGACCCGCAAAATCCGTTCTTGTGATCCTTGTGATATTATTTCCATTCAGATCCCTAAGAAAAACATATTAGCAGTAAAATTAAACATCCCATAAACGTTAGCCATGCTTCTTAATTTTTCTAAAAAGCTAGAAATGGTTTCTAGCATATCTGAAGATTAGTACTTATGCTAACTTGTTAAGTTTAAGTTGCAATTCTCTAAAAAACAAAAACAAAATGTTATCGGTTAAATTTTGCTTTGTTCTCATTTACTGAAAAACATTAATAGGGATAACCCTAAGGACTGTTTTCATTAATCTGGCTTTTTATGACATGAATAGTTATGATTGTTAACTTTTGCTTGTGTTTCTACAGAGTTGTTTTCTTACAGGAATAGCCTGGTGATTATGTAACAGATATAAAATCAAGACACATTTGTGCAGACAGGCTTGGGGGAAACAATTTTAGGATATGGAGAAAGCAGATAAGTTCCAATTATATGCCAGGACTTCTAACCATGATATAGTGAGTTTTTTCCTATTAGAAACAAGGACAGAGAATAAGAGCTAGCAAAACTCTTGGCATCCACAGGTCAAAGGAGAGGAGAATGGAATAAACCACAGCGCTTCTTCATAATTCTAGGCTCTTTTCAAAACAACATGAATTTTGTAGCGTTTCTTATATAACAAAAATAAACACCTACACCATTAAACTAATACTTCTGTCGATGCAGGTAAAATGACACAGTTTTAATAAAAATGAACTTTTGTTAAAAAGTACACAGGGTGCCCAAGTTCATCTTAGAAACGTTGCTGCAAGTGTAATATACAAACAGAAATGAACAATTATGGAAAAGGCTTTTTTTTTTCTGGGCAAAAATTCAGTTCAGCCCATGTTGTCAGTAATAAATGAAATGGCCGTATCCTTTGGGGTATATTATTGAAAAATAACTTTATATGGAAAGTAATCTTTGAACGTAGTATTGTTTAAGAAGGAAACAGGATAATTAGGACATTCCTTTAAAGAGAACAATCAGAAATGATCAACGCAGGGAGAGTTTTTTTTTGTTTTTCAACAGAATTTATCGGTCACTTTATGTTTTCCCTCTCACTCCCCGAAAAACAATTTTTCATCTATTTCCAATTTTTCCCAACTGCTTAAATAAAAATCTTCCAAAGCAACTTGCTTTTCCTAATGTAACAGCGGATTTTTTTCCAGAATGGGCTCCAGCTAGCCTTTTCTCACTGTTTCATCTCAATTTGGAATCATAAATTTTGTTGGGAGAGGAACACGGGCAACGCTAGAGCAAAAACCCTAAAACAATTTAATATCTAAGCCGGATCTGATAATTTAATATTGCAGCTGGATCTCTCTACCTCTCTGCCGAAAAGAGACCTTCCTGCCTTCAAAGACCAACCACCAACACACGTACATTAAGGGAGGGCTCAGGAAGAATCTCAACCGACTTTGAAAAAGCAAATTTGCCATTTTCCCCTGGCAGAGGGGGGGGGAAGCGTCTCCCTGACACCCGGGCCTCCATGCCAGGCGGTTAACCCGGAGTCTGTGCTCAGACGAGAAGGGGGACCAAAAATGCAAGGCGACGTTCAAAAGGAAGGGGCTGAAGCAGCCCCCCCAGCTGGGATTTCTGCCCTCTTCCAGACGGAAGGATGGCAAAGGGCGCTTCCTAGTGGGAAGCCCCCACTTCGGGTCTCCCTCCGGAGTTCTCTACAGGCGATCTCCCGGGAATTATGTGGCTTTTGGGGGGGGGGAAAGGGGGTCTTTTCCAGTAAGCGGAGAGGAAGAAAGAATGAGGGGAGAGGAAGGAGCCATGGGCTGTCCACCCCCAGCAGTCCCAAGCCTTGCTGGGCGAGGGGCAACGGGGGGGGAGGGAGGGAGGAGGGGGCCGGCCGCTTCCAGGGCTCCCGACGGGACTCCGGGAAGGGGATCGAACCCCGAATCCCGAGGCAGGAGGGGCGGCCGAGGGCGCTTCGCTGCTGCAAGGGAGGCACCGGCGCGCTTCCCCGGCTGCGGGGCAGAAGCGGGCGCGGCGCCCTCGGCTCGGCTCGCCTGCGCCTCTCGCCAGGCAGGGGCTGGGGCGAGGGAGGGGGAGGAGGAGGGGGAGAGAAGCCGGCCTGGGGGGGCAAAAAAGCGGCTCCGCACCCCAAAGGCAGCGACCCCCCCAAGGCCCCGCCCGGCGCCTCCCGATGGGGGCGACCAGGACCCACCACCCCGGTCTCCCCCGGGCCCACTTACAGGCGCTCGGCGTGGCGGGGCAGGCTCCGGGGGACGCTCCGCAGCGCCAGCCCGTGGCAGTCCACGCTGGGGCCGGAGCAGGAGCAGGGCGGCGGGCAGGACTGCGCCCCCCCCGCGCCCGGCCGGAGCAGCAGCAGCAGCAGCAGCAGCAACTTCATGGTGGCCGCTCGG